>NC_056745.1:1040523228-1040811910 GCF_019279795.1 Protopterus annectens | reverse complement strand
CTTTTATACCCCAGTCGCTCTGACGTCAGGGAAAGGGCGACATCAGCCGACGCCGGACCCAGACTTTGGAATCCGGCCGACCAAAGGGCTGCCTGAGGCAGGACAACCCATATGTCAGGACTGCAGTTGCATATCTATCGGACATCTACATTTATGGTAGGTACAAAACTGTACTTTATGTGGAGAGGAGCGTTGTAGCTCAAGAGAGTTTTTTTGCTGACGTGAGCTGGATATCGGCCGGATCGGTTCCAAGGGTCAGAACCATACACCCACAAATCAAGAATAGATGAAGATAGACAGCACAGATGGAATGTTATGGTAAGACATAACTTCTTTTTCCTTTGCCATAAAATGGCCTGCCAATTTACCTTTATCAGAGTATCTTCATATTTTTTCCACCTGCACAAGCCACCTGTGGATCATCCAGTCTGGTGGTCCACATATCTCAGAACTGGCACTGTCATATTTCCTTATTCATTATATACATTGATCCAAGTACTTATCACACACACACACACACACACACACCTCTATGCAGCAATGTAGTGAGCATGACTGAAACCCTAACTTAAATTCACTACAAGAGTTATTCATGCCATTTTTAATATACTGTGATTTTTGTGGCTATACAGGGACACAACTTTTAATGTTACAAAACTTGCTACAGTGCAGTTCAGTACTTTAGACATTAAATCCAGCAGTCCCATCAACATGTTCACACACCCCACCCATTGCATGCCAATACAACAAATGAATCTTGCAAGTACATAAGGTTATGCTTTGACCCAGCTTTCTACTTCAAGCCACGTACTAAAAATATCTGCTTTAAAGTCACACAACTGAATCCAAGCTATTCAATATCCAGCAGCTTCACTGAAAAAAAGAACAGCAGTAGCCAAGAATGTTCTGATTTAAGACGCGAATGCTGCGCTTCTTGACTGTTCAAAATTCTTCTAAAACTACTCATGATTTCAGACAATGATAAATGACTTAGCAGATTCAATAGGAATGAACTTCACAATTACACTCAAGCAAGCTGGTTTTCACAACAGCCTGAACTAGTACTCCTTTGTCACATTTAAACTGTGGTACAATTAAAGTATTTCTGCTCATTATAAAATATTTATCCTATTTTACACCTACTGCCTGCAAAGTGAAACCAACAGTGCATTAACATTCCAAAGACCACAATACATAAAATTTATCTGGAAGAAAACTTCAATAAAATTGTTCTTAACTTTCTGATTGCTAGTTCCTGTCCAAAACATCTGACCAGGCAAACAGACAAGTTCTGTTAAAAGCCATTTAGCTCAATATACCAGTTGCAAAGTAGAGTTAATTAGTGACCTACATAGACTTTACTCCCCCCTTTCACTTTCAAGGGAATGCTGTAGAATGGTAAGACAATTATACCATGACAATTATTCTTAAATTAATATTCTAATACTGTTGTACTTCTAAGTCAGAAATGTAAATGGTATTTTCTAATTGCTGAAGGGAGTCCTCAAATCAACTCCCTACCTGGTTAACAAATCAATAAAAGTAACCATGAAACACTTTTGCAGGGTACACTTTAAGCTGTATGTGATCTCTAGCTCCACGTCATGCTTTGGATCTACAGTTATTAGGGGAATGTTTCCATAAATGTCCACTAAGCAAGATAGCTCTGGGACTCTGTCCTGCTGGTTGATGAAGACCAAACTACTCCCTTCCCCATTGGATACCAGTTTTAAATGCTTAACATGTCAGTTCTGTACATGTAGTTCCATCTTCATCATACCCTCCTTCCTTCCCTTTCTTCAGTCCTAGCTCCTGGCATGGCCTGGAAGGTTAATTTTCCTAGTGTTCTGATTATTGTATTTATTTTTGTCTTTGTTCATATTTTTAGCTGTTGCACCGCCTCAGCATGGGCTAACCTAGATTTGGAGAGGAGGGGAGGGGCAAGTAGCCTAGAAAAGTTTTAGATATTAGGCTGTTTAAGTCCTCCTCTTGGTTCCGCTGGAGGATGACTGCAGAACTACCTGTACAGATCTAATGTTGTAACTACATATATTTAAAATGTTAGGCTGGCTAAAAGAATGCAAAGCAGAGTACATTAGCATGCAGCTAACTTCATCAGCATGTATTTCAAATTGTACCATTGGTACAAAATGGCAGACCATCTGATGCTTTTAACTTGTATATATCTGTAAGACACTTGTTCTCATAAAGCTGTACATTGTATATATCTGCATCCCTAAATTTTAAGACAGAGTTTCATACCATTCCTTCTGTGATAGGTGCTTATACAGTAGTAGTTCAGTCTATAAATTAGTAATTAATTTCAGGGCATTACATTAGAAAATATTAAGTCTTTAAGCTAGTGGTTTAGTATTTAAACTTCAAAATACAGGGACATTTTAGCATTGTTTTATTCATTTCGGTGTTCCATATACAGAGCGTATTTCAGTGCAGTTCAGTACTTCTCAGTCCTTGACACCATAACAGTATTATGCTCGGTATCTCGGTAATTTACCAGTTTTTTAATATTTGAGTGGATTTTCTGCTTCCACTGACAACATAGGAATGCTAATAGATTCAGATAAACCTTTTGCGGATTGTCCAGTGCTGCTTTGGGAAAATCCTCTTGTCACTTCTTGATTTACCACCTGGCTAAAGGTTTCAACTCTTGGGTTACCAACACTTTGTGACATTTGATTTAAACAAGCGTCTTCAGGTTTTTCCTCCATAACTTTCCATTTTCATTATGAAGATCACAATTCATAAACACATTCTTGCTGCTTTTTATAGAACTCTGAGGCAGTTTTACTTTACCCACACCCCTGTGCAGAGAAGGTAGGCGCACCTTGCTCTTTTTGTCTGGACTGGTTTGTTGAGCAGAAGGTGGTTAACATATTTTGCAAGCATTTCAGGTATTCCAACAAAAGTTGATGTACATCTTTGTAACAGTTCTTAATAATTTGAGCTTTTTCAAAATTTTGCTTCACACCTCACGGCAAGACCTTTCCTGATGGCTCCCCTACTCTAACTAGCCTATCCAAACTGGCAGAATGTGAGCCAGGTATTCCCAGGATGAGCAAGAGCATTATAGTCTATTTGTTCATTTTGCAGGAAGTCCTATCAAACCTGTGTTCCCCACCGAGTCTGATAGTAGGGAGCAACCCAGCTTGCTAGTATTGAGATAGTTGCCTTCTCTCCCCCCTTGGGTCCCTCTAGGGCAGCTCCTCAAAGCCTGCAATTGCTTCCTCCTGAGGGGCAGTGTGACTTTGCATGCCTATTTCTATGTGGCTGCATACTATAAGTGCACTTGTGGCAGCACAGACTTGGCCAGGTCATAACTCCACTATGTAAGCACCTATTGCTTATGTTGGGAGTCATCCATGTGGTAAGACAGAATTCTCCAGTTCACCAAGCAAATCATCTATCATGATATATGCAAATAACTCAACTTATCTGCTGATGTTTTTTTATTCCAGTGTTGCAGTATTCTACATGTGGGGTTTACCCCTCTTCCGGCCAGGATTCCAAAGTTTTTCAGTCCCTCTAGGTGTGTCGGACGTCTGACATGGCAGCAGGAATGTGGGCCATTAAAGTGACGTCTGCACTCACCAGCCCTCAGAACTTTTCAGCCGCCAGTCGTACGCCAGGTGCTCCTGCTACTCGCGGACATCTGATTAAAAACATTCAGATAAGTACCCAATTGGGGAGCCTTTCAGTCCTCCTGTTTTTTATAGTCTGTTCATGTCATCCAGAAAGGGCAAGTGTAAGTGTGGCCGGCAGATTCCCCACAAAGACACCCACGACCAGTGCCTTTTTTTTTTTGTTTGGGTAAGCAACACGACCATGAGAACTACCCTATTTGTCAGGTGCTCACACCTAAGACCTTGTCACAGTTTGCATGCTTTAAACCTTTATCTAGACAACCAGTGGTTAAACAAATTGCTTTAGGAATGGAAGCCGTGTCCAATGCCCCATCAGAACTGCCTAAGAAGAGGGCCAAGACCATGCGGCCTAGTTCTGCTGCTGCGTCTCTACCGCCTGTACCTCAGCCTTTGGCCGACATCGGCCTAGCTGAGGACTGTGCTTCTGCCAGTCAGGATAAAGCAGGTACCTATGAGGAGGCTGCACAATCCTGAGCGAACGACACATCCATAGAGGTTTTATCAGCGTCTGCCTTAGAGTCCGGGGGGGGGACCAGTGCACTCTGTGGACTCATTTGATTCCACCGATGCCATCCCTATTTCTGACTTGAGGCCTTCTAGTCGGACGTCTGCTAAGCCTCTTAAGAAAAACAAAAGACAAAATATCTCTCTTCTCCATCTGAAAGCATGCCTGCTTGGCAAGCTTTCAGCCAAAGCCTATTCAATGCCTTCATGGCCTTGTGTCCTACAGCTACAGGAACCTCTAGCATTGTTCCTCCCCTCCTAAGTCCTAGACCTCCAACTTCAGTTACTGAAAGGAGGGAAGTAGTAGTAGAAGAACTCCTCAGAAGGCTCCCTCTCCTATTGTTCACAGATCTCCTCTCCCTAGGATATGGATCACCAGAGGAAGGGTCCATTGAGCCTGACTCCCCAGTGGAGGAATTTAACGTTTGGGGAAACTATCTGCAAAATGAAAGACCACTTTAAGTGGGAACTCACTGACATGACTGAAGGGCAGAAGAGGTTTTATGACCTCATATAAATGAGCTCTGCCAGTCTTATGCTATCCCTCCTATTTCTGACAGCCTTCCTGGATGCATTTTCCTATGCATCCATCAACCCTGATTCCCAACCTCCAGTCCCACGCAGGACTGACAGACTGTACAAGTTCCCTGAAACAGAGAAATTTCTAAAGTCCCCTCCAGCTGACCCAGCCACTATCTCCATTTTCACTGATGGGGCTTCCAAACTCCTCCCAACTATGACCATTCTTCCAGCTGACAAGGATAGCAAAACAATGGAATGTCTCTGGAAGAAAATCTACACTTCGGCCACCCTGTCCTTCAGGGCTGCAAACTACCAGACTCACATGACCAAGTACTCCTTAGCCCTGTTGGACAAAGCCATTAAGGAATTGGCTGACATCCCAGACTGTGCAGCCAAAGCTTCCCTGTCCTCCCTGCTATCCCTCACCTCTCAGGTGAATAGACTGTCCGTAAGATGCAGTTATAATGCAGCTGAAGCCTCAGCTATTTCAGCTGCATCAGCTTCTGCTTTAAGGATACTCTCTTGGTTACGTCTTTAGTCCCTCCCTAGTAACTTCAGGGCTAAACTTATCTATGCCCCTTTGGATCACTCTGCCCTGTTTGGTGGCAAAGTGGCTGACCTCTTCAGGTCCCTGCAGCAAAAAGGCAAAGAACTGAAGGACCTAAAACACCTGCTACTCTCACCCATCCCTAAGTTCCATAGGAACTACCCTGCCAAAACTCGATCCGAAAACTTTCTCGGCCTATGGCTCTCTCCAGCCAGAGTCCTCCCTTTCAAGATAGGGCAGGTAGTGTCTGACTACCTGCCAACCTCACTTCCCACCCCTCCCACATCCCTACCCGTCTCTCTGTCTCCCTGTATGGTCCCACATTACCTCCGATAAATGGGCTCTTTCCATCATCCAGAACGGTTACTTTATGACCTGGATCATTCCACCCAGTAAGGTTTAGGCACTCCATAGCTACTCACCAGTCAGTTACCCCTCCTGCAACTGGTATTACAAGCTCTGCTGATGCAAGGCACTATATAACCAGTCCCTAAAGAAACAAAAGGAAGAGGATTCTACTCCAGAATCTTTCTGGTCCCCCAAAAGTATGGGCCATGGAGACCTATACTAGATCTCTTGCACCTCAACCCTTTCCTAAAAGTTCCTACCTACCTTCAGGATGCTCGCTTTCCCCACTCTCTTCCCCCTTCTCCTACCTCAAGGTTTCATGGCAATCCCGGACGTAAAGGATGCTTATCTGCACATCCCTATAAAGTCCACTTTCAAGGAATACCTGAGGTTTTTGGCAAGCTCATCCCATTTTCAATTCTGTGCCTTGCCCTTTGGGCTTTCCACTGCACCCAGGATATTCGCAAAATGTCTGGCACCAGTCATCTCTTACTGCAGGACAAAAGGGTATCCAAATATTCCCTTACGTAGCTGACCCACTAATTCAGGCACTCAGACCATCCTTCACACTCAGGTTCTTCTGTCCCTATTGCAGTCTCTAGGATTTCAAATAAATTTCCCAAAGTCTCACCTGGAGCACACACAGGACATTTTCCTGGGGTGCAGAATTTTGACAGACCTGATGAAAGGCCTTCCTGCCACCAGACAAGGTGGTGTCCTTGACAGACCACCTACTCTGCATCCTTCAAACATCAGACCTGGCAGCAAGGCATTTCCTGAGACTTCTGGGTTACATGCCAGCCACCATACACATGCTGTCCTTAGCAAGACTGCATTTGAGGAAACTGCAGTGGTATCTTCGATCAGTCTGCACTCCCATCCCCTGGTATTCAGGGTACCCCTTCCTCCCTGCTTGAAACAGGAAATTCAATGGTGAATGGCTCAGGTGGCCAAGAACCCAGGCCTCCCTCTCCAACCACCCACCCAGATCATGCATACAGATGCTTCAGATCTGGGATGGGGAGCAGCACCAGGACAAAGACAAGTGCAAGGTTTGTGGTCAGACACACAAACTAGAGCACATAAATGTCAGAGAGATGAGGGCAATCCTCCTTGCTCTGCAAGTCTTCCAACCCTACCTTAAGCAAGGCCCTCTCAAGGTTTTCACGGACAACACAGTCCTGTGGTATCTCAACAAACAGGGAGGGACCAAATCTACCTCCTATGCAGACTATAGCTGTGCAGGTGTGGGAATTGGCCACCTCACAGTAGATTATCCTGCAGGCAGCCTACATCTCTTCCCTTCACAACTCCCAGGCAGATTATCTAAGCAGGACCATCACAAACAGCCACAAATGGATGCTTCACAGAGATGTTTTCCTGGATCTGGTCCACCGGTGGGGTACACCTCAAATAGAACTGTTTGACTCCTCCAATAGGCAACTTCCTGGTTTCTGCACCAGGACACTCGACCTCAAGGCACTGGCAATAATGCCTTCTCAATGTCTTGGAAAGGGAACTTTCTGTATGCCCCCCTTCCCCTTGATTCAAAAGGTGCTGCTGAAAATTCAGCAGGACTCGCCAAAAATCTTGCTGGTGACTCCCTACTGGCCAAGAGAGCACTGGTTCCCTCTTCTCCTTCATTTGTCCAAGGGCAATCACCACAAGTTACCCTCCTTAGTGGACCTCCTCACACAGCACAAGGGAGCACAGATACACCCACAGTGGCAGTCCCTACACCTCACCCTGTGGTTGATAGGATTTTGATCCCCTTTAGACACCTGTACAACAGGGACATGCTCAATGTCCTGCAGGAGGCCAGGAAACCTAACACAAGAAAATCTTATCTCTCAGAGTGGAAAAGGTTTTCCATTTGTCACAAAAGGCAGTTGGACCCGCTGGAAAGCGAATTCCCTCTTATCCTGTCTTATCTGTGTGAACTATTGCAGACGGGCCTGGCCTACTCTTCTTTAAAAGCACACTTGTCTGCAATCTCTGCCCATCTCCCTCTGGATCCACCCCTAGCATCCAGACTTCCTGCCAAATTCTTCCTCAAAGGGGTACTTCACCTGAGACCTCCCAGAAAACTGTCCCCTCCTCCCTGAGATCTTAACTATGTACTAGAAGAACTCACCCTAGCTCCTTTTGAGCCAGGAAATGCAGCCTCCCTAAAATTTTGCACATGGAAAACTTGTTTTGGTGGCTCTGACCTCAGCCTGGAGGGTCTCTGAGTTGCAAGCTGTGATGGGTACACCGCCTTTTCTGGTCTTCCATCTCGACAGAGTTACAGTTAGAACTAATCCATCCTTCATTCCCAAGGTAGTGAATGACCTATCTCTGAACCAGGCCATACACCTGCCCACCTTTTTCCCCAATCTGCAGGGGGATAGTGAGCGAGTACTTCATTCCCTAGATGTCCACAGACAGTTTGGGTTTTATCTGCATAAAACCAAGACAATTAAGAAGTCTGACCTACAGTTTGTCTCCTTCCACCCCAGAGCCCTGGGGAAAGTAGTGACCAAACAGACCCTTTCGGCCTGGATCTCCAGGGCCATTTCCTTCTGTTATTCATACCATGGGAAAACCATACAGGGCAATATTAAAGCCCACTCCACCAGACCAATGGTCTCTTCTGGACCTTCTTTAAGGTACTAGACACCAACTCCAACCTTGAAGCAGCTACTTGGTCCTCCATGCACACTTTCACCAAGCATTACAAGCTGGACCACATCTCTATGGCCAGGGTGGAATTTGCCATGGCTATCCTTCACGGATTCCTGGAAACTTCTTCCAGACCACTACCCGACTCTGTGAGCTTTGGTACACACCTACATGTAGAATACTGCAACGCTGGAATAGAAAGACATAGGAAAGTTGTGGAAAATCTTACCATAACCATATATGTCTTTCTCTTCCATGTTGAAGTATTCCTTCCTTACCTCCCATTCCCCTTTTGTCAGGTTGCACTTGCTTTCCTGGGTGAGACTGTATTAGCTATGCCCTACAAGGACTGGCTCTAACTCGGGCTTTCTCTGTTCTGAGGGCTGGTGCATGCAGACATCACTTTTATGGCCTACGTTCCTGCAGCCACGTCAGACGCACCTAGAGGGACTGAAAAATGTTGGAATCCTGGCTGGACGAACTGGAAAGGAAGAAGGGTAAACCCAAATGTAGAATACTGCAACATGGAAGAAAAGAACAATCTATGGTTATGGTAAGATTTTGCACAACTTTCCTTTCCTGTTTCCCTGCCTATAGTAGGTTTTGCAGTTGAACTGTGCTACAGTATTAACACTGTTGAGTCTTGTTGGTGCCATTTTGTGCAAGTCTTTTGGAATGTTCTGATCTTTTTGACAGATCTTTTTCTTGCCTGTGTATCTCTGACATTCCATAGCAGGTCTTGATCCAAAACCAGCTGGTTTACCTTCTGTCAATATTGCTGTGTGACTATCTCCATTAAAATACTCTAGCCTGGATGTTTCAGTTGCTACTTAAGCATTTCAAAGCTCTTTACTTGTTTTTGACTGTATTATGCTACAAGTTACATTAACTGCCTTAATGGCCTTCACATCCAGCATGTTAGGAATAAACTTTGAAAGGTACAGCATCATTCCTAAAAGTCTCAGCTTGTTTGCCCTCAGGTTGAGAGATGTACACTGTGGCTGTTACGTTGTCTGGTTTCAAGCTTTCAGACATTGAAAATGACTTGTATATCCCAGCTGGTGTAACACTGCTTCTGTACTTTTGCTCAGTTTCAGTTGATTCTGTCTCAAGTCTTTTCAGTAACTTTATTAGCACAGTATCAGGCTGTTCCTTAGTGGTTGTCCCCGTACTGCGTCATCAGATACATTGACAATGCCCTTCAGTTAACTGTGCAGGGAACATTTTAGATGCTGACAAAATGCCAGATGGAAGTCAAACAAATCTGTAGTTTGCCACAGGTGAGTTGAACATAAGTTTGGAACTTTTCTCACCAAGCCGTATTTACCAGATTTTCTGATCTGTGTCCAGTACAAAAAAGTACTTTGATTTGGGGCATAACAGATACTACTACTACAGTTGTTTAAAGCAGGTAGTGCCTGCATAGTTTTATACAGGCCTAGTGGCTATATAAGAACACAACTTTTTTGTCTGGCTTTCCAGATGTAACCATACTGTTAACCCATTCAATAGTCTGTGTTTGAGTGACATCCATATTCTTCTGAAGTTCAACTCAGAGTTCTAACTCTTTGGATCTCTCCCTCTAGTTACAGTTCCTCAATGTCCCATATTTGAGGCCCCCCCAGAAAAGTGGTGACCCCTTCTTGAGACTTGAGCTATGTATTGGAAAAGTTTGCACATTTTCACTCTGAACCAGCTGTTAATGTATCCCTTCAAGACCATACAACTTCCCCCTCATATATGCCGCAAGTAGCAACACAGCTGCCACTGAGACAAGCTATTCAGTTGCCTGTATTCCTTCCGAACCCAAAGACTAAAGGGGAAAAAATCTTGCATTCCTTGGATATCCATAGACAGCTGCAGTGTCGCTTGCATAAAACTAAGAAGTTTGGAAAGACAGAGCAAATATTTGTTGCTACAAATAAGGAGGGTAAACCAGTCCTCAAGCAAAGCATATATAAATGGTTGCTTCACTACATTTCCTTTGTTTTTATTCAGCTTATTGTAAATATTATTCAGCTTATTGTAAATAATTGGTGATAAGTAAAACAACACTGTAGTGGGGCACAGCAGCCAGTACTGCTTTTCTGCAAGGTAGAGTAAGTATGCAAGACCAGGGTTGGTTTTTCCTCTGCTTTTCTTTCTGGGCTTCTCTGGACATCCAAAGCTGCCATGCAGCACAGGCTTTTGGACTATTCCGTCATGAGAACTGCAACAGTGATCCATGTGCATAACATAGTACAGTTGTTAGGAATTTATCTGTGATAGTAGTTCAAATGTGATTGCCTTCAGTAGTATTTTCCCTTCTACCCCTCATTTCCTAAATGTGGCACTGAAAGACTGAGATGAGTACCTAGCCCCTAACCCCCTTTCCATCCTATTTACAGCTGCTGTCCAGTATAAAGGCTTAGGCAGAACCTGTCCATATTCCTCAGGGAGAGGTAGGTGATATTCTTCATGTTTCACTGCTGCAGTCATTGCATTTGGGTTATCTCCTTGCAGGTAGCCCTCAGCCGGCCTGATTATCAAAGTCTTGGGTCCTGTGTCAGTTGCTGTCGCATCTTCCATGACGTCAGGTTGTCAGGGGTATAAAGCATGCAGTCAACGCCATTACATCAGTCTTTCTTGCCGTGCGGTGCCTAAAGCAGAAGCAGTTCGCAAGTGCCGGTCGGCCGACTCCTGAAATTTTCATTTTCGAGTTTTAAATCCGAAGTCTTCAACAAAGCTAAGTACCCCGTTGGGGTTCTTTTTTCTTGCTCTAAACCGATGTCAGTAAAAGTTAACAATTGTATTACTTGTGGAAAGCAAATACCTCATAATGATTTTCATTCATACTGCATTCCTTGCTTAGGTCCAGACCATGACATCCCTCACTGTCAGTTTTGTGCCTTATTCAATCCTCAAACTATTCGTCGTCTGTTCATTTTCGCATCAAACTATTTTGGTACTTTGTTCAGTTATCCAGAAATGGCTTCGGTAAGCCACCTGACTGCCGACATTCCGAAAAAATGCAAAGATAACGACAGAGACAGACTGCATAGGTCCAAAGCTGCCGATGACACTTCTGTTAAGCTAGTCGCCAGTTCGCCTGTACTCAGTGAGGCACTTTCGCAACCCCTGATACCTGCT
This sequence comes from Protopterus annectens, assembly GCF_019279795.1. Taxonomy (NCBI): domain Eukaryota; kingdom Metazoa; phylum Chordata; order Ceratodontiformes; family Protopteridae; genus Protopterus; species Protopterus annectens. The sequence goes on along the minus strand of NC_056745.1, from coordinate 1,040,800,537 downwards.
ACTTCAGATTTGCAGGCCTCTACTGAGACCCATTCGGCATCCAGTATGTCACGAGATGCTTCTTCGACTATGGAACCTGCGGATGTCTCTACCTTGAATGGGTCCAGAGCCGCTGTGCAGGTACCGGCTTCTGAGGGTGTATTCAGGCCTACTGACTTGCATATTAAACTGACGCCATCTTCTTCAAGGCCTAAAACTCGATCCACGCCTAGAAAACCGCCCAGACCGCATGGTCAGGCCCCTATGCCTAAAAAACAAATGATAATGGCTGAAGACCTTATTACTCTAATCAGGGGAAGCCACCCTTCTCCCTGTAAGAGACCTAGAACTGCTTTTCCTTCTGATTTTTCTGATCAGGATTCTGAAATTTCTGTTTCTTCTGATGACCAGGATTTGCCCTTATCTATCTATGAGGATTCTGATGCAGAGGACTCGATTCCCTCTGCTTCCCCTCCAGAAGATTTCTCTTTGGGTGAAACTTTGCATACTCTTAGGGAGCTTTTCCACTGGGAAAGCCAGGATTACTCTGACTCCAAAAAGAGGCTTAGGGAATTTTTACTCCTACCTCAACACAGACCTTTATCTATCCCTCCTGTACTGGACATTGTAGATGATGCCTTCTTGAAATCTATCCTGGCCCCAGACACTTTACCTTCGGCTTCCAGGAAACCTGACAGATAGTACAGAGTACCTGACTCTCACAAGTTCCTCTTTAAGAATCCTACAGCAGATCCAGAGACCATTTCACAGGGACCCAAAGGCATTAAGGCTACTACTGCCAAAAACCCTACCCTCTCTGATAGAGATTCCAGGGCCCTGGACAAATGGGGCAAGAAGGTATACACTTCTGCTACTTTGGTCATTAGGGCCTTAAACTGCAAGTTTCATATGTTAAAAGTATCAGCAGCATATTATTGGATTACTTAAACAGAAAATGATGTTGATTCCTGACTGTGTTGAAAATAAAGAATTACACGATTTAATGCATTCTGCTGAACAAGTTGGTAAACATACTTTGCAGTGTGGTTTTGATTCATTAGAGGCATCTTGCCGGGCTGCTGTCACTGGGTCTGTACTTAGAAGGCTTGTTTGGCTTAAGGAGCAAACTTTGCCAGATCATGTTAAGGCTAAATTACTGGATGCTCCCTTAAACCAAGACCGTCTGGCAACAAAGCAGAAGTAGTACTTAAAAAGATGGAGGGAAAAGCTAAATCTATGCAAACTGTTAAAGATTTCCTGCAAGTACAGCCTCCCAGATTTAGTAGGCACTGGCCTTCTAAGAATTGGTCCTTTCCTGTCTCTTCCAAGCCTTCTCAGTCCAAACCCAGGACCAGCAGACCACCCAGGCTTCAGTCTCACTCAGTACTCACAGGCCTAAGCAGTGGGTCGCTCCCACTTCCAAAGCTGTAAGTAGTAAGACACCCCCCCCATGGTAAACTGTCACAATGACTTGACCTTAATCCTTCCGAGCCCTGCTCAACTGACTGTTCCTTTAAAGGGAAAGATCGCCCTGCATGCAAAAAAATGGGAACCCATTACCAAAGACAAATGGGTTTTAAATATAGTTTCCTAAGGATACAGATTCCACTCCTTACCTTCCCCAAACAGTTGGCCAGACCTACCCCCAAATCAATGGACAGAGGTTAAAAAGCAGGTTCTCTCTCTAAGTATCAGGCCTATTCAATCTATCCCAGAAGAGGAATGGGGGCAAGGTTTGTACTCAAGACTTTTCCTGGTACCCAGAAAAGACAATTCCTGGCGTCCTATCCTGGACCTGTCTATCCGAAACACCTTTTTGGTAATCCCAAAATTCAAAATGCTAACTCTTCATCAGCTGCTTCCCATGCTAGGCAAAAATGCCTGGTTGGCATCATTGGATTTAAAGGAAGCTTATCTGCACATCTCAGTAAGGGAATCTTGCAGAAGATACCTACGTTTCAGAGCAAGCTACATGCATGATCAGTTCTCTGCACTGCCCTTTGGCTTATCTACTGCGCCCAGGGTATTCACAAAGTGCCTAGCTCCAGTCATTGCATTCTACAGGCAAAGAAATATTCAAATATACCCATACCTGGATGGTTGTCTAATTCAGGCAGAAAGCCAGGACATACTATTAAAGCATCTGGCATTTGTAAAGAAACTACTAACTTTACTGGGGTACACCATAAACAAAAAGAAATCACACCTAGTACCTTGCCAAAAAATTGTATTCCTGGGAGCAAGCTTAACTTCCCAGATGGCCTACCTCACGCCAGAGAAACAAGTTTATTTGACAGCCTACTTCAAACTACTGGCCACAAAGACCCAGCTATCTGCAAGGAAAATACTGCAAGCCCTGGGGTTCATGGCCTCTTGCATTCTACTAATTCCATATGCAAGACTTCATATGAGGAAACTACAATGGTATCTAAAAATCCTATGGTGTCAACATTCTCAGGACCTAGAATCAATGATTCGTATCATTCCTTGTATAAAGACGGAGTTCCTTTGGTGGGCAGAGGCCTGCCACCACAACAAGTGACTGCCATTCACTGTACTCCCTGCCGCCCAAACCCTGACAAAAGATGCATCAGACTATGCATGGAGGGCTCACTTGGCAGGACAGTGCATTCAGGGCAAATGGAACCAGAGTCAAATGCACTTGCATATCAATCAAAAAAAAAATGTTAGCTGTGCAGAATTCTCTGACAGCTTTCAAGGACCACATTCTTCCAGGACAGTTATTGGTAAAGATGGACAACACCACTGTTATGTGGTACATAAACAAGCAGGGAGGAACTCACTCGTACCCTCTCTGCAGACTAGCCATGGCTCTGTGGAACACAGCCTTGTGCTACCAAGTGCACCTACAAGCTCAATTCTTGCCAGGCAAGCTAAATACACTGGCAGACGACCTAAGCAGAAATCTCATGGACCCACACGAGTGGAAACTGGAGCCAAAGATATTCAATATTTTGAGAAACAAATGGGGGAGCCCAGACATAGACCTGGTTGCCTCCCCTCAGAACTACCAAGTGGACAAATTCTGCATAAGGACTCCCCACGGACAAGCTTGGAAAGTGGATGCCCTGTCCTTCACCTGGAAAAACAGATCAGTTTATGCTTTCCCCCCCCCTCTGCCTCTCTTCTCCAAAGTTCTACTAAAGATCAAACGGCACAAACCAAGAACAGCACCAGACTGGCCACGCCAACACTGGTTCTCCCTCTTGCACATTGTGTTACTGCTGGAACCATGGCACCTGCGTCAGACCCCTTCTCTGCTGTCCCAGCAGGAGGGCCAGATTCTGTACACCCAGCTTCAAAACCTGAACCTTGCAGCCTGGCTAATTACCTGAGCTCTTCATTACCATCCCTCAGTAAACAAGTGATGGATGTCATTCTGGAGGCAAGGAGGCCTAGTACTAGAGAAATCCTATGCCGAAAAGTGGAAAAGGTTCTGTTCCTGGAGCCAAACTCAGGGGATGGGCACAATAGTGCTCAATTTACCACATATTCTTCAATACTTAACTGAGATGCTTCACAAGGGCCTTTCCTTCTCTTCCATTAAAATTCATGCTTCGGCCATTTCAGCATATTATAATATGGAGCCACCCCTCTTCTCTCATCCACTGCTGAAGCAATTCCTTAGAGGGGCCAAAAACGTAAGACCACCCAGGAGAGCCTGTACTCCAGCCTGGGACCTTAACTTTGTATTGGAAAAGCTCACTCTACCTCCCTTTGAGCCAGCTGTAACTGCAGAGTTGAAATTCCTTTCTTGGAAAAACAGCCTTCCTTCTAGCCATCACTTCAGCAAGAAGGGGGTCTGAACTACAGGCCCTCATGGCAGTGGAGCCTTTCATCATCTTTCATGCGGACAGGGTGTCCCTCTGGACCAATCCATCCTTCATGCCGAAGGTGGTATCCAGTGTGGCCCTTAATCAGTCCATTCATTTGCCAACCTTCACTAATCCACAGAACAAAGGGGAATGAATACTGCACTCCTTGGACATGCACAGACAACTTAGATTTTACTTGGACAGGACTAAGCCTCTTAGGAAATCTGAGCCGCTGCTGGTTGCATTTACTGCAGGAGCAGAGGGGAAGGCCATTTCATAGTAAACCATTTCTAAGTGGATAGGCCATTGCATTAATTTCTGCTATAAGCACCATGGACAACCTACCCCACAGGGGATAAGACCCCATTCCACCAGGGCTGCATCTACTTCTACAGCCTTTTTCAGAGGTGTTCCTACCAGGGGACATCCTAGAAGCTGCTACCTGGAGTTCTGTACTTACCTTCACCAGGCATTACCACTTGCCAATTTTTTCTAAATCCAGAGCTGGTTTTTCCACTGCAGTCTTGCAGGGACTAATAGCTGGTCCTAATGCTATCTAATTGTCTACTCCCTTCCTTAGCTTTGGGAATCTACCCAAATGTAATGACTGCAACAGTGAAACACAAAGAACATAGTACAGTTGTGTACACTTACCATAAATGTAGATGTTAGAGTGTATTCACTGCTGCAGTCCTGGTTACCCTCCCTCCAGCCCCCTGGCGTCTATTGACTATACCTCTCTTCTTGTTTACTATACTTAGTTTTCTGGTGTATTTGCTTTTTGTTGGAGGTGTAACCTTGTATATAATTGCTTCCCATTAGGGGGGCACCTGATATCTGGGCCAAGAAAAACTGATGTAATGGCATCGGCGTCCTGCTTTATACCCCCTGACTACCTGACGTCATGGAAGATGAGACAGCAACCGACGCAGGACCCAAGACTTTGATAATCAGGCTGACTGAGGGCTTACCTGCAAGCAGATAACCCAAATGTAATGACTGCAACAGTGAATACACTCTAACATCTACATTTATGGTAAGTGTACACAACTGTACTGTTGAGGGTTCTCTGACTGATTTTATGGTACGTATCTTTTGGTGGGGGTGGACTCCTTGCATTTTACAGCATCTGTCTATGGAGCCGTCTTCAGAGGGATTTATTTTGAAGTACATGGCTTATGTCTGTGCTGGTTCTTGTTCAGGCTTCAAATGTCTGTCACCCTTTGCAGATATGCACTTAAGCACAGATTTACTGTCTTTACCTTCAGTTGCTCATTTCTACACAAGACCATGTGTAAGCATGTCCCTGGAATTGTTGGAAGGTAGAATTCTGTTTCGCACTGTGGATCCTTTGAGGAGTCTCTCCGAGCATGACAAGGACATGGCTTTTCCCCATCATACAAATTTAATTTGGAGGATCCTCCGTGACTTCTACATGGTTTGGTGTTCACCACTTGGAATTTGACATTTTCAGTAAAGTTCTACATTTGAAGGGATATCTATGTGCTCAGCTGACTCTCACAGCAGGGCATTAACACTTTATATAAACAGACATGCTGCAAATCTTGTTGCCATTTGCACAATTTGGATCTTGACCCTTGTTTCTGAAAAAGGTCTGCAGTCACTTGCTAAGTGTTATAAGTGTCCATACAGCCATCAATTTAGCGACCAATGTTTACACTGGCATTGCCTTGTTTAGTTTGTGGGAAAAGCATAACTTTGACATCTGTAAGAAATGTGACCGGTTCAATCTAGGCAGTCAGTAATGGAGTAAGAAAACTTGTTTACCCACTTCAAAAAGATGGGCTTGGTCAAGAGCTGTTCATGTGAAGACTGTCTTTTTGGTCATTATCTTGGTCTCAGGAAGAGCATCACCATGGGGGATAGCCACTCTGGAGGCACACTCCAGGCCTGAACTCCACCCCTTCCAGGTAATTCTTGCTTCCAAATGGTACCTCAGATCCTGCACACTGGGAGCTTGCCCTAGATTAGAAAGGGGAGAAGAGGCTGAAGCCCAACCAGGCTTTGATCACCGATCTTAAGAATGGGAGGGGGTCGGACTTTCTGCTTCTGCCCTGGGAGGAAGTTCCAAGGTCTTGCAGCATTCTCAAGCAGGCTAATGAAGCACAACTCGTACGTGATGAGGCTTATCCCAGAGATTGATCCCATGAGTCATGGATCAGGGATCCCCAAGAATGACTCTAACTGATGTAGATTTTCCGGGCCATAATGAGCTAGCTGGCGTTAGATGAAAAAGGTCCTTTTCTTTGCCATTCCAGTACAAGTGACTGAAGGTGCAGACATCTAGTAATTTTTTTCTGGGGGAATCTTGAGCCACTGGTGTGGGTGCATGTCATTAGTGAGGCATCAAAAGCCCCCAGAGGTCCTGCATGGGTCTTTACCCTACCTTGCACTGCCCTTGACTTCATGCATTCCAAAGCTAGTTCCTGAACTCTTAACATCCAGAGATGATGTCATGCTTATTACTTTGCTAACTCCCTCATGTGCATGGGTGGTGGGAATCCTGGAACTCCCTCACCCTATAGATCTTTTGAAGATTCCGAGGATATTGAGAACACTGAGAGGAACAGAGGTAATGAATCCACCTCCCAAATCATGACCTTTCTTTTGCAGATGCCTGCAGGCTTTTGTTGAACAGCATAGAATTGCATTGCGCGTGTATCCTATACTCTGAAGAACCTAACAGAGTTGCTGGGGAAGAAGCTGGAGGAGCCCTGAGGCATTCTGTTCATGTAACCTTTTATTAGATGATGGCAGCTGAGCAACCTCTGGTCACACTTACTCTATCCCTTTAGCCCAGAAAAGACTATCCCTTTTAGAAAACCTAAATGGGTGGACAGACCAGTTTCCTGAGGACCCCACTGTTGACTCCATTGTAACATCAGATCAGCATAGGTCCCCGATACTGGAGTATTTTGCCTCCTTGCTGCTAGATAGTTTACTGTTTTGCCTGTTTGGGTGTAAGGCTTTCAACTATTTTCTTTATTGGTCTAATTTCTGCATACAGTACTACATGAACTCAGTTGTCTCCACAAGTCTAATGCCAAGTGGGACCTTGGAGAGAGACTGTCCATGGTCCTCATTCTGTCATACAGTATCCTTTGCTATAATTTTGACTGTTGTGGTGCTTTTGCTGGGGCTGTCTTTTTGTGCCTGAGCTGGATTGTGTGGCTGGTATTTTCTTCCCTTAAGGAAGAATATGGGGCAGATCCTGGATGCATACTTTTTGGAGAGAAATGCTGTTCCTTCAGCCTACTGAAAACTTGGTAAATGATGACTGTGAGTGGTCTTTCTGATTCTCCTGTTGCCACTTCCTTTCCTTTGTCTCCAAATTTGGCCAATGAGAAGGTAGCCAAGACTTGTATTAGTAAAGATGCAATCATACCAGCAGAAAGAGATGCTCTTGAGAACAGCATGTTTGCAGAAAATAATTATCCCTGTACAAACGGTAGAAGAGGAACAGGTTTGACCCAATAATCAAGGAATGTCAAGAGGTCAGTGTTTAATATTCAAGCTGCTGTATCCAGCTGTCTTAAGAATATTTTCTTCCTGGAGGATCACAGACATTTAGGTGCAGAACAGGCTTAGATGGAAATAAAAATGTTTAGGCAACAGAGTCAGCAAGCTGAAGTGGCCTCTGCTTCTCATTCTTCTGACAATAGCAAAGCCAGTAGGCATACTTTGCCAGTGACAGAAAAAAAGCACAGGAGATGACTAGAAGAATCAGTTCATTGAATTTAAACCAGAGACTGGAATTTGGGAGATGATGACCGGCAACATTATTAATTTAGAGAATAAATGGAGGAGCAAATAGTCCCATCAGGTATACCATTAGATGTGAAATATGGCTTTGTAAGCAGAAGCGGCTGCTAAAGACTGGAATACTGTGGCCAGTGTTAAACTTGTGGCTGAACTGTAAAGTATATAGCACCCTTTGTAACTGGTGTTTAGAAGATGTTAGAAGGATAATGAAAAGACTGAAAGTATTTAAACAGCTGTATAACATTTCATGCTATAAATTACATGTTATATTGCAGTTTTGTATAGTGTGCAGTCTGGTATTTTAAATATTAGGTGGGGGGAGTCTTATGAGTGTTGTTGTATGTTAAAATATTAAACAAAAAAATGTTTTTCTTATTTGCAATGTATGTAGGCTTTAACTTAAATCTCCAGCCTCTCTCAACCTGTTGTAGTGAAAGTTGACGTCTTGAACTGCTGGGGGTGGGGGATGTGGAAGTGCATTAATTATATATGTAGAATTAAAATAATCTGTGCCATTTTTACAGGGTTAGATATCCATATTAATGCCCTTGTTTAATCTACAAACACAGTTAAGTAAATGGGTTTGAAAAATGAGACCAAATGATGAAATTAATCACAAATGGTAGTTTTCTTGTATGTGCCAAGTCATTAGCTATATTTTCAGTAACAAATGCTATCAGTGGGCAACAAGAAGTCTACATGTGCAAGAAGTTAACTGAGAGAAGTCTGCGGTGTGTGTGCTGGGTGAAATTTACATTCTTTAATGTATCTGCAAAGGTACTGTTTTTTTTCCTCGTTACCAATTGCTTTTATTTGGAGTGAAGCTGTCTGCAGATGCAGGCAATTGATATATGTCTGAACACTCTGTACTTCATACATTCCTCTCAGCACAATTTAATTAACATTTAGGAGTACACAGCAAGCAGTTCAATGAAAAATAAATATTGTTTGAAATTAAGGGAAGTTAAGGTATAAAGTAGTCGCCTTCTCAGCAGACTTCATACTTTAATGCATTAAATATTGCAGTGCTCAGTTTATTTAAAGATAGCCAATGCACCTTTTCCTGGGGCTAAAGGTTTACTGATAGCATGCAAACATTTACATCTGGGAAGAGAATACAAATAAAAGAAAGGAGATTACATCTGAGAAGAGAATACAAAAGGAGAGAAATCGGTGCAAGTAGGAGCACTGACTCTATTGTGCTCTTTAACATAGGTAACCTAGGTAATGCCGATTGATATGATTGTCAATTTGTGGCAGCTGGTACTATTTGGAGGGGTAAACTTCATTTTTTGAACGTGTTCAGAGTTGTGTATTGTTGCAAGATAAAGGGTGGTGAGGAGTTGTGAAAAATCTGTTTAGATGTTCTTAGTGTTTCACTGTTGCAGTCATTACATTTGGGTTATCTGCTTGCAGGTAGACCTCAGTCGACCTGATTAACAAAGTCTTGGGTCCTGCGTCAGTTGCTGTCCCTTCTTCCATGATGTCAGGTTGTCAGGGGTATAAAACATGCAGCCGATGCCATTACATCAGTCTTTCTTGCCCGTGTGGTGCCCAAAGCAGTTCCCAAGTGCCGGTCGGCCGACTCCTGAAATTTTCGTTTTCGAGTTTCAGAACTGAAGTCTTCAACTAAAAGGTAAGTACCCCATTGGGGAAACTTTTTCTTGCTCTTAACCGATGTCAGTAAAAGTAAATAATTGCATTACTTGTGGAAAGCAAATACCTCATAAAGATTTTCATTCGTGCTGTATTCCTTGCCTAGGCCTAGACCACAATGTACCTCACTGTCAGTTTTGTGCCTTACTTAAATCACGAACTATCCGTCTGTATATTTGCTTTTCTAAATATTTTGGTGCTCGGTTTAATTATCCTGATATATCTTCGGTCAGCCATCCAACTACCAACATTCTGAAAAAACACAGATAGACAGAGACAGGCCGCCTAGGTCCAAAGCTGCTGACAACGCTTCTCCTAAGCCAGTCGCCAGTTCGCCGGTACTCAGTGAGGCGCTTTTGCAGCCCCTGATACCCGCTACTTGTGATTCGCAGGCCTCTACTGAGACCCATTCGGAGTCCGGTATTCCGCGAGATGCTTCAACTGTGGAACCTGTGGATGTGTCTACCTTGGACTGGTCCGGAGCCGCTGTTTAGGCATCGGCTTCTGAGGGTGTATTCAGGCCTACTGATTTGCGTATTAAACAGACGCCATCTTCTTCGTCAAGGCCTAAATCTCAAACCATGCCTAAAAAACTGACACCCAGTCCGCATGTTCAGGCCTCTGTACCTAAAAACAGATAAGAATGGCTGACTACCTTATTACTTTAATCAGGGGAAGCCAGCCTTCCCCCAAGACCTAGGACTGAGTTTGTTTGATATTTCCGACCAGGATTCTGAATTTTCTGTTTCCTCTGATGACCAGGATTTACCTTTATCTACCTATGAGGATTCTGATGCTGAAGACTCCATTCCCTCTGCGCCCCCCCCCCCCCCAGAGGATTTCTCTTTTGGTGAAACCTTGCATACTCTCAGGAAGCGTTTTTGTTGGGAAAGTCAGGATTTCTCTGTTTCTAAAAAGAGGCTTAGGGATTTCTTACTCCTGCCCCAGCACAGGCCTTTAGCCATACCTCCTGTACTAGAAATTGTTGATGATGCATTTGCAGAGTCTAGCTTGGCCCCTGACTCTTTACCTCCTGCTCCCAGGAAACCTGATGGATATTACAGGGTCCCCTGCTCCCAGGAAACCTGATGGATATTACAGGGTCCCTGACTCTCAAGTTCCTTTTCAAAAATCCTACTGCGGATCCTGAGACCATTTCACAGGGGCCCAAGGGCATTAAAGCTACTACGGCCAAAAATCCTACCCCCTCTGATAGAGACTCCAGGACGCTGAAAAGATGGGGTAAGAAGGTATACACTTCTGCAATTTTGGCAATTAGGGCCTTAAACTTTCAGTTTCATATGTTGAAGTATCAGCAGCATATTATTGGATTCATTAAACAGAAAATTATGTTTCCTGATTGTGCTGAAAATAAGGATTTACAGGATTTATTGCATTCAGCTGAACAGGTTGGAAAACATACTTGGAAAACATACTTTGCAATGTGGTTTTGACTCTCGAGTTATCTTGCAGGGCTGCTGTAACTGGGTCTGTGCTTAGAAGGCGTGCTTGGCTTAAGGGAGCAATCCCTACCAGATCATGTTAAAGCAAAATTACTGGATGCTCCACTAAACCAGGACTGCCTGTTTGGCAACAAGGCAGAAGAAGTTCTTAAAAAGATGGAGGAAAACGCTAAATCTATGCAAACTGTTAAAGAATTTTTACAAGTACAACCTCCAAGATTTAGTCGGCAGTGGCCTTCCAAGAATTGGTCCTTTCCTGCCTCTTCCAGACCTTCAGTCCAAACCCAGATCAGCAGAGCTCCCAGGCTGCAGGCTCAGGGTACGCACAGGGCTAAGCAGTGGGGGGTGCATCCACTTCCAAATCTGGGAGTAATGAGACACCCCCCTATGGTAAACTGTCTCAATGACTTCCTTTTAAAATTTCCAAGAACTTATCAACTGACTGCCCCTTTGGGGGAGAGATTGCTCTTCATGCAAAGAACTGGGAACTCATTACCCAGGGCAAATGGGTTTTAAATATAGTGTCCCAGGGATACAGATTTCACTTCCACACGTGCCAACACCAAGCGGGTGGCCAGACCTACCCCCAAATCAGTGGGCAGACGCCCAAAAACAACTACTTTCTCTCTTAAGCATGGGGGCTATTCAATTGGTACCAGAAGAGGAAAAGGGACAAGGTTTCTACTCGAGACTTTTCGTGGTACCCAGAAAAGACAATTCATGGTGTCCTATCCTGGACCTGTCTACTCTAAACACCTTTTTGGAGATTCCAAAATTCAAGATGCTGACTCTTCAACAGTTTCTTCCTATGCTAGGCAAAGATGCCTGGTTGGCAACACTAGATTTAAAAGAAGCATACCTGCACATCCCAATCAGGGAGTCTTGCAGAAGATACCTACGCTTAAAAGCAGACTACACACACTATCAGTTCTCTGCACTGCCCTTTGGCTTATCTACTGTGCCCAGGGTATTCACAAAGTACCTAGCTCCAGTTATTGCATTTTGCAGGCAAAGAAATATTCAGATATACCCATACCTGGACGATTGTCTAATTCAGGCAGAAAGCCAGGACATACTTTTGAATAATCTGGCCTTTGTACAAAGGGTTCTAACTTGTCTGGGGTACACCATAAACGAAAATAAATTACACCTGGTACCCTGTCAACAAATTATATTCCTGGAAGCAAGCTTGAATACAACTTCCCAGATGGCTTTCCTCATGCCAGAGAAGCAAATTCATTTGACAACTTACTTCAAACAAGTGGCCACAAAAACCCTGCTATCTGCAAGACAAATACTGCAAGCCTTGGGGTTCATGGCCTCCTGCATTCTTCTGATTCTGTATCGAAGACTGCATATGAGGAAACTACAGTGGTAGCTAAAAAGCCTATGGTGTCAACATTCTCAGGATCTAGAAGCAATGATGCCTATCATACCTTGCCTACACCTAGAGTTCCTTTGGTGGGCAGAGGCCAAAACAAGGGACTACCTTTCACACCAACCCCTGCCACCCAAACCCTAACAGACGCATCAGACTAAGAATGGGGGGCTCACCTGGCAGGGAAGTGCATTCAGGGCAAATGGAACCCAAATCAAATGCACCTGCATATCAATCAAAAAGAAATGTTAGCTGTACAGAATGCTCTGACGGCCTTCAAAGGACTGCATTCTTCCAGGACAACTAATGGTAAAGACTGACAACACCACTGTTATGTGGTACATAAACAAGCAGGAGGGTACACATTTTTACCCTCTCTGCAGACTAGTCATGGCATTGTGGAACATAGCCTTGAGCTACCAAGTGCACCTACAAGCTCAATTCCTGCCAGGAAAATTAAATACACTGGCAGACTGAATAAGCAGAAACCTCATGGACCCACATGAGTGGAAACTGGAACCAAGGATTTTCAACATGTTAACAAGCAAATGGGGGAGTGCAGATATAGACCTGTTTGCCTCTCCCCAGATCTACCAATTGGACAAATTTTGCACAAGGAATACCCACAAACAAGCCTGGAAAGTGGATGCTCTGTCCTTCAGCTGGAAAAACCTATCAGTCTATGCCTTCCCCCCTCTGCCTCTGCTCTCCAAAGTACTACTAAACCGGACAAACCAAGGATGATTTTGATTGCTCCAGACTGGCCACGCCAACACTGGTACCCACTCCGCAGTGTGTCACGGCTATCCCCATGGCACCTGCCTCCGACACCTTCCCTGTTGTCTCAGCAGGAGAACCAGATTCTGCACCCTCAGCTTCTAACACTGAACCTAGCAGCCTGGCTAATTACCTAATCTCTCCTTTACCATCCCTCAGTAAACCTGTGATGGATATCATTTTAGATGCAAGGAGGCCTAGTACTAGAAAATCTTATGCTGAAAAATGGAAGAGATTCTGTGCCTGGAACCAGTCTCAAGGGATGAGCACAGCAGCGCCCAATTTACCTCAGAATTTACAATACTTAACTGAGATGCTTTACAAGGGCCTGTCTTTTTCCTCCAAAATTCATGCCTCAGCCATTTCAGCTGATCATAACACAGAATCTCCCCTCTTAACTAATCCACTGCTCAAGCAGTTCCTCAGAGGAGCCAAAAATTTGAGACCACCAGGAGAGCTCCAACCCCAGCCTGGGACCTTAACTTTGTTTTGGAAAAACTCACTCTACCTCCTCTCGAGCCAGCTGCTACTGCAGACTTAAAATGTCTTTCTTGGAAAACAGCTTTCCTTTTAGCAATCACTTCAGCAAGAAGGGTATCTGAATTACAGACCCTTATGGCAGTGGAGCCATTCATCATCTTTCATGCGGATAGGGTGCCCCTCAGAACCAACCCATCCTTCATGTCCAAGGTGGTATCCAGTGTGGCTCTTAAACAGTCCATTCATTTGCCAACCTTCTTTCCCAATCCACAGAACAAATGGGAACGGATGTTACATTCATTAGATGTGCACAGACAACTTGGATTCTACTTGAACAGGACTAAACCTCACAGGAAATCTGAACAACTGCTGGTGGCATTTGCTGCAGGGGCAGAGGTGAAGGCTATTTCAAAGCAAACAATTTCTAAATGGATAGGCCATTGCATTAATTTCTGCTATAAGCACCATGGAAAACCTATCCCACAGGGGATCAGACCTCACTCCACCAGGGCTGCATCTACCTCTACAGCCTTTCTCAGAGGCGTCCCTACCAGGGACATCCTAGGAGCTGCTACCTGGAGTTCTGTACATACTTTCACCAAGCATTATCATTTGCCAATTTTCTGTAAATCCAGAGCTGGCTTTGCCACTGCAGTCTTGCAGGGCCTTATAGCTGGTCCTAATGCTATTTAAATTCCTCCTCCCCACCATAGCTTTGGGAATCTACCCAAATGTTATGACTGCAACAGTGAAACACGAAGAACATTGTACAGTTGTATACACTCGAACATCTACATTTATGGTAAGTGTATTCACTGTTGCAGTCCTGGTTACCCTCCCTCCAGCCCCCTAACTTCTTTTGGCTATACCTCTACTTTCCTTTACTATGCTTAAAAGCTTTTTGGTGTATTTGCTTTTTTGTTGGAGGTGTATCATTGTATTTTTATATGTAGTTGCTTCCCATTAGGGGGGCACCTGACATCTGGGGCAAGAAAAACTGATGTAATGGCGTCAGCTGTATGTTTTATACCCCTGACGAAATGACTTCATGGAGGAAGGGACAGCAACCGACGCAGGACCCAAGACTTTGTTAATCAGGCCAACTGAGGGCTACCTGCAAGCAGATAACCCAAATGTAATGACTGCAACAGTGAATACACTCCAACATCTGCATTTATATTAAGTGTACACAACTGTACTTTTTTTGTTGAGTGTTTTCACTTATGTAAAACGTTCTGAAAAATGTGACACTGGTTTAAATGGGGATGTCAAGAAACAACAACATAAGAGTTCAACCTGACAAAAACAGTGAGTGTATGTAAGCTAAAAGCTGGAAATATACATTTGAAACAACTGTCACTTATAAGAGGTGGAAATATTTTTCTGTCATAATAGGTACCTTGTCCATATTATCATGGAACATAAATGATAGTACAGCTATAGAGAAAAAGCAGTGTGTATTGCATTATATCAAGAAATGTACAGTGCATACAGCAATGTTGAAGGAAACGCATTTTTGACAGAAAAGAGAATGTGAATTTGATGGAGGATTTTAGAGTGGATTTTTAGCAGAATGTCAGGGCGAAAGAAAAAGAGGGAGCAATGATGCAGATTGCTAGAGGAGCTTCAGTAATATGAGTGGAACAGAAAATAATGGGAAATTTCTGGCAGTAAGGAGCTCCTAGCAGGGGAGGAAGATTACACTGCCATGTATTTCTACACTGCCATGTATTTATATTCCATCTGAAATTACTGTTGTGGAGCTTAAGAGAATTTTGGGAGAAATGTGTTTTCAGCAGGAAGCAATTTTTTTATGGAAGGGGGACTAGAAGTGTTTTTGCAATAATAAGGCTTTATCGGGATCTGTAAAGAAAAATGTAATAACTGGGCAGATTTATGAAGAAATGTATAAGAATATTTGGTATGTCAGATGTGAATTCAATAGCGGGAACTTGTGATGGAATTCACATACTCACCAAGATACAGCGACTTGTCTAGGCTGGACTGAAATTATTTTTCACAAGAACATGTGTATTTAATTGAGCATTTTGACATACATTGAATAACTGTTTCAGATCATGCTCTTTTAAATATTAAGATAAAGATTTGACATCTTTCGGCTTTTCCCAGTTAGGGGTCACCACAGCAGATCACCGGTCCACAGACTGATTGACGGTGAAGTTTTTATGGTGCTGAGTTGCCAGCCTGGCACCCAACCTTCACAGAAGGCAGACATTCATGCCACCTAACTTGCATGTCTTTAAAACTCAACTCTACCACAGGGAAGACATTCAGACACTCAACAGAAGGCGCTCCAGCCGAGAATCGAACTGGAGAACCTTTGGCTGTGAGACGACAGTGTTAGCCCCGCTGCTCCACCACAGACGACAAGATAAAGATTCTAAGTAATGAAAGGCACTTGCCTGTTAAAAAGAGAAGAATTTAAGAAATGTGTAGTGGAAATAATCTGAGAGTTAAGGAAGATAGAAATTTCTTCAGAAGGGATAACTAGTAAGTGGGATAAAATAAAAATGGAGTTTAAAGACTGGGTTTGAATAAAAATGAAAGATATGGGAAAGTAATTGGAATTACAGTAAACTCACAGTTAACCAGAACTTGAGCGACTGGCGCACTCAAGCAACCAGAAAAAAAAAAAATCAAAGAAATACAGTGCATTATGAATAATTCAGTTGTTACTTGTTGCACTTTCTGCTTCCCCTCCAGCCGGGCTTTTAATTATTGCATTTCACTATTAAAATCAAATCAATACAGTGTTTATGGTATAGTATATAGGGTACAGTATTGGGCATCTTTTTAATAGTAGCTCTCAAGCAACCAGAAACTACAGATGTTATGTAGTCCTATCTCACCTACATTCTTACTCGTGGGGTTCTGAGCCGAACCTCTGCTCCGACTCAGAAATACTGTAGCTCGAAGTCTTTCAATTGGCTGGGCTAAGAAGGTATCCCATGCTGCACTGCTCCCTTTCCCCAGATCTCGTTTGCCGCTCTTATAGCTTGGACGTGGTCTCGCTCTTGGCTGTGGCTAAGTATCACTTTTGTCTTTATTGACAGTTTTTTGCTTCAAAAATAAAAAGCTATTTTCATAGCTGTGTGTGTGTACTGATCTAACCCTTGGTAAAAAAATTGTTTCTGTTATTATTGTCTTTTGTGGTGTCCCGCTAACCGTTTCCCTTACGGGCTAGGCTTGTTTCAGTTAGAGGACCTAGTCCGCCCCTTCTTCTGTGTTTCTTGTTAGTTTAGTTGGTACTTATGGTACCCATCCTTCGGGCTAGGACTGTTTAAATTAGAAGACCTAGTCTTTCCTTGTGTTTCCTGTTGAGACCGATTAAGTTAGAGGTCTTGTGTATTTGTCAGTTGGGGTTTTGCTTAGTTCCCGCGCTTTATATATATTAACGGTTGACTGTTATTAACAATCGTTTTTTCTTTCATCATGTCTAAGGATACGAAAGAGCATAAGCTCTCGGGCTTTAAGAAGTGTTCTAAATGTGGTTATAAGATGTCCATCACTGATGGACACACTGTGTTTATTGTCTGGGGGCTATTCACCTCCAGGAATCTTGTACTTTTTGCCATGCATTTAGCCCACGTGTTCTTCAGGAGAGGAAGAACAAACTAATTTTGAAAGGACTTTTGAAACCCTCCTTCAAGGAGGATTTGGGAAGGCCTTCTAGCTTTAAGTCCTCTCCCTCTAAGGCTAAAACGTCTAAGGCAAAAAAGCGTTCTCCGGCTCCATCTGTATCCTCGGAGCCTTCGGAGGAAGTAGTGAAATTTTCTGTGACATCCTCTGCTCCACTGGCCGCAGGAAGTTAGTATATTGACCGAATCTGCTTCGGCTCCGAGGGGGAGGTGCTAGTTCGGAACCGGTCTCCAAATTTTAGGCCAGTCTCTCCTCCTCGTAGGTCTCCTTCGGAGAGGAGGTCTAGAGAGGAGGTCTAGATCTCATTCCTTATTTTCTAGGTCCTCCAGGACTCTTTCAGATGTGGATGTAGATAGTAGTGCAGAGACTTCTCCAGTCACTGGTTCTGGCAAAATTGTTTTCGGCTCCAGCCTAATCTGCTCCGGAGCCTGTCACCCAACCAGCGTCGATACTTCCTCCGATCAAATCTCAGCTTTCGGAGCCAGAGTGGTCAGCGCCATTAGATGTCCCTAGGTCTGCTCCGATGACCCATCCTGGCTTATCGGCTCCGGCTTTATTTCCAACCCCGTCTGCTCCATCCAGGACTCATGGTTCCTCAGTCGGACCCTCCCTCTCCGTGCTTCGGCTCGGGGAAGACTGACCCCTGCATCGGCTTCAGACCTTGTCCCTTCTGCTCCGAGATCTTCCACAGCTGGTCGATCTTTGGAGTCGGGGGGACCAGCTTTCAAGGCCATGCGGAGCACACTGTGCCAGGTCCTCAGCAACATCATTTGGCGCTGACGCTCTGTCCCCTCCAGCTCCAGTGCGGGTCTCTGATCGCCCTCTATCTTTCGACAGCGGAGACCCAAGCCTTCAGGATGCCCCCATGAGTGGTCCCCTTATTTCTGAGGGGCCCTCAGTGTTTTTGCCTGAGGAGCCACCCAGAAAAAGAACGTGCAAGAGGAAGCACATTGACTCCCAAGATGAGTCCCTCACGTCAGACACCGACCTCAAGGAATCGGAGGGGTCCCCCAAGTCATCCTCTGAGGATGTCTCTTTCTCTGACATACTGGAAATTTTGAAGCAGAGGGGTGACTGGCCTTCCAAAGCTCCCTCCGAGGAGGAGTCGCTGTTCCTGAAGGCCTTTGGGGCTCAGCCCTCCGCCTCCTGGGTGTCTCCACCTTCGAGCTTTTAGATCTGGTTTGTCGAAGGGTGTGGGGAAACCCCTGACTCTGTGGAACCAGTCCCCAGGAGACCCAACAAATTCTTGTCTGCCCCGTCTGACAAAGAGTTTCTATCCAAGGGAGTTCCTGTAGATGCTATGGTGGTGGCAGCGACCACCAAGAAGGAACTGACTGAGACTTCGTCTACCGTCCATCCTCCTAACAAGGAGTCTATGACCATGGACCGGTACAGGAAGCGTATGTTTTCTTCAGCGGCCTTTACACTGTGGTCACCGAATTACTTACCTCATTTTACACTGCTCCAAAGAGATCTGAAAGAGCTTGGAGATGCTCTACAGGGTAACATTTCTGATGAGGTGGCTCAGAAGGTAAACACTCAGATGTCTACCCTCAACTCTATTGCTGACTCCTCCATGAGGCTGATCTCTTATGCAGCAAAAGGAGCGGATAGGGCAGCGAGTTCGGGAATTGCTCTTAGGAGACACTCCTGGATGTGTCTCTGTAATTTCGCGGAGGCCTTCAAGTCTACATTCACCAATGCCCCGTTTCATGGTTCCGCCTTTTTCAGAACCAAGGTGAAGGACACTCTCACTAGGTGCAAGCAAGAGGGAAAAACTCTGTCTGCTGTGGGAGTCCGTTTTTCCTTACCCTCTAGGCCTTATCCCAAGACCCAGAGGAGTGGGAAGATGTGGTTCAAAAAATAGCAGAGATTTTTGCATGGCGCACAAGGTGAGTCCCCCTCCAGAGGCAGGGGAGGGTGTGGTAATTCTGGTAGATGCCACCCTAGGGGCAGAGGAGGCCCGCGTACCCTGGGAGACAGCAATTCCATTTGTGGTTCTCCCTACCAGCGCTCCTGATGGGAGGCCCGACTGTGCATTTCCGGAGCCAGTCGGGGGTCGCATTTCACTATACCCAGAAGTCTGGCAAAATATAACTCGGGACCAATGTGTATTAAAAGTAATTTCCGGGGGATATCGCATTCCCTTCTCTTCAGCTCCCCCTCCGATCAAAAAAATCCCAGATGTTCCATCCAATCAAAGGGATTCCGCAGCTTCAGAGGTTTTAAAGCTGCTAGAAGAAGGAGCCATCCAGCCTGTCCCCTCAGACCAGATCGGATTCGGGACTTACTCCAGATTATTTTTGGTGCCGAAAAGAACAGGGGACCTGAGACCCGTTTTGGATCTCAGCAGATTGAACACCCGTGTAAAGAAGTCCAAGTTCCCAATGGTCACGTTGCAATCTATTCTCCCATTGTTGGGAAAAGAAGTGTGGATGTTGCTTCATCAACCTCAAGGATGCTTACTACTATGTAAAGATGGACAGGGCATCCAGAAGTCATTTACGCTTCCGGCTGGGAGCCAGTCATTTTCAATTTCCCGCCCTGCCCTTTGGTCTCACCACAGCCTCCAGGGTGCTCACCAAATGCATGGCAGTGGTAACGGCTCACTTGAGACGTCAGGGATTCCAAGTGCTTCCGTACCTGGACGACTGGCTCTTTCTGCCACCACCAGGCATCTACTCCTACAAACCAGAGACACCACAATGAAACTGTGTCAACAATTAGGCATAACTCTAAATTGGGAAAAGTCTGCCTTGTTGCCCTCGCAGCGTGTCACCTTTATAGGTGCCTAGTTAGACACTGTGCTCATGAGGGCGTTCTTACCAAGAGAAAGGATTCAAAGTTTACATCAGCAGGTGTATGTGTTACTCCCTTTGAGAAAAGTGAAGGCAAGATCGATTCTCAAATTGTTGGGCACGATGGCTGCTACAATTATGCTGGTTCCTTTGGCGAGGCTACACATGTGGCTCCTTCAATGACTACTCTTCGCCCAGTGGTCTCTGCAACATCTTCCTCTTTCTCATCTCATAATAATCACAGACCGGTGCAAGCAGGATCTACACTGGTGGCTTCACACCAGCAACCTCACCGTGGGAAAACCCTTTGTTCCGTCCCCTCCGGTTGCCACAGTGACCACAGACGCCTCCCAGATAGGGTGGGGGGCATTATCTAGGCAGGACAGTCCAAGGCACGTGGCAGGAACACAAGATGCATTTGCCTATCAATGTCCTGGAGATGAGAGCAGTGCTACTAGCGTTGCAAGCACTTACAGAGCTTTCTTCCTCTCAGGACAATTGCAATCCACACAGACAATATCTCGGTGGTCTGGTATCTAAATAAACAGGGAGGAACCAAGTCGTATCCCCTTTGCAGAGATGCCATACGAGTGTGGCAGTGGGCAGTGGCTTCCAAATGTTTTCTTGTAGCAAAGCGCATTCCGGGGAAGTCCAATGTGATTGCCAACAGGTTGAGCAGAGCGATTCTGATGCCTCACGAGTGGTCCCTGAACAATCAGGTTGTGGAGCAGGTTTTCTGCAGGTGGGGTCAGCCTTGCTGCGACCTATTTGCCAGCACCCTCAATACCAAATGCAGCAGCTACTTCACCCTTATTGTCACCCAGGGATGCTTTAGTTCACGATTGGCCCTCCAGTCTCCTGTATGCCTTCCCTCCTGTTCGTCTACTGACAAAGGTTATTCAGAAAGCTCAATCTTTGAGAAGCAAAATGATTCTGATTGCTCCACACTGGCCTCGTCAAATTTGGTTCCCCTTCCTCCATCCTTACCTAGTGGACGCCCCCTGGATTCTGGACCCATAACCAGATTTTCTGACTCGTATGTCAGGGCAGCTCCATCCCTCTCTTCAAACCCTCCGGCTGACAGCCTGGCTCCACCACTTCCATCATTAGTCAGGCTTAATCATTTTTCGCCGGAAGTGGTTCATATTCTGTCTTCTTCCCATAAGCCTTCCAACAGAAAAATCTATTCCAGCAAATGGAAGAGATTTTCCATCTGGGTGCATTGAAGACAAATTGATCCTTATACAGCTCCAATTTTATCAGTCCTGGAGTTTTTCTCCATGCTTTTCAACCAAGGATCAGTGGCTGCAACTATTAAAGTCCAGTTGGCGGCTATTTCCACTTTTCACGTCGCTAATGAGCCTAGTCCCATGGCACACAGACTTTGCAAGGCATTCCTGAAGGGCACTATGCTGCTTCGTCCTCCAGTTTTTGAGCCAGTTATGCCTTGGGACTTAAATTTTTTTCTACAATATCTCACTTCGCCCCCCTTCGAGCCTGCAGCCACTTGTGATTTAAAATATTTGACTTGGAAGACTATTTTTTTAGTATCCATCACTTCAGCCAGACGTGTCTTGGAGCTTCAAGCCTTATCAGTTAAGACCACCTTACTTGATTTTTCATAAGGACAGGGTTTCTCTCAGACCTAGCCCTTTCTTCCTACCGAAAGTGGCTTCCGTCAGTAATCTAAACCAATCCATTGAACTACCTGTATTCTTTCCAGAGTTCTCAAACAAGGCAGAATTTAAATTTCATCAGCTGGATGTGCACAGACAATTATGATTCTATTTACATAGAACGAAGGATCTCAGAAAATCGGATCAGTTGTCTCATTTTCAGAAAACCGGATTGGGTCTCCTGTTTCCACAGTCACTTTGTCCACTTTGTCCAGATGAATTTCCAGTTGTATTTCATTTATTTGTGCTTCAGGTGGCAAGGATTTACCATTTCGAGTGAAAGCTCATTCTACCCGATCTGTCTACATCTACAGCTTTTCTGGCCGGGTTGTCTATGGATGATATTTGTGCCGCGGCTACATGGGCATCTCCTCACACTTTTGTTACTCACTACAAGTTGGATTTGGTGTCCAGAGGCATGTCTTTTTTTGGTTCCACAGTGCTCAGGAGTATTTTCCACTGAGTCTCCCAGGATTCAGGTGCTGGGGATGCCGTCCCACGGGTAAGAATGTAGGCGAGATTGGACTACATAACATCAAGAAGTTATGTACTCACCATAACGTTCGATGTATGTAGTCCATCTCGCCTCACATTCTTACTTACCCCCCCTCCTTCCCCCATCCTGGAGGACCTAGGGGTTAGGTATGGTTTCAAATTCCTTTCTGGTTAGTATGTTCTTCCTTCTCTATATGTTGTATGTGCCGGAGTGAATGATTAGCTCACAGCAAACAAGATCTGGGGAAAGGGAGCAGTGCAGTATGGGATACCTTCTTAGCCCAGCCAATTGAAAAACTTCGAGCTAGAGTATGGCCGAGTCGGAGCCGAGGTTTGGCTCCGAACCCCACGAGTAAGAATGTGAGGTGAGATGGACTACATCGAACGTTATGGTGAGTACATAACTTCTTGTTATCCTGCATCTACCAAACCCCAATGGATGCCGGTTAATTGAGAGTTTACTGTATTTAGAGGAGCTGACAAGGGTTATAGTAGTACTGCATATAATAACTGGAATCTAACAGAACAGGAAGTTGTTCAACTGCAGTGTGCTAAAGAGGAAATAAGCGTGTGTTTGGATAATGGTCATGAATTTAGATAAGTTGCTGTTAGGCAAATATTTTTTTCATAACTCAAGAGCACAAAGCAATTAGCAATAACTTGGACAACAAAGTAAAAGTCAGCACCAAAACTGTAGAGCGTACTACGGACAAATTAGAAAAAGTCACAAATTTTATGAAAATTTGTACAAGTCAGATGAATTTGGAAATTAATGAAAAGCACAATTGGAAATATTTATAGAAGATTTAATTGCGCTAAGGTTTGAGGAAAATGATGCTAAACAATTAATAGCTAATAAAGAAAGAGAGAAAGTTAAAACTGTGATGTAATCAACAGAGAAGTCTTTAGGAGTATATGGTATTCCTTTCAAAGTTGGGAAGGAAGAAAGTGATGAGGAATCTGGAAGGTTTTCTTTAACAGTATTTAAAAGGTGAAGGACATACCAGTATCTTAAAAGCTGTGTTGATTGTGTTATCCAAAGACCTTTTCACTCACTGATTCATATAGATCAGTTTCAGTTTTAAACTGTGATTATAACATGTTTGCACTAGGTAAGAGAGTAGCAGAGGCGGTGTCACAATTGATATGAATCAAGGTGGTTTTGTGGAGGGGAGGCAAACATTTGACATTAACAGAACAATGATATCAGTAACAGAACGGTGATGATCCAGAGGGAAGCAGAACGTAAGAAGGCACCACTGTTATTGGTAGTTCTTGATACAGTAAGCATTTGAGTTAGCTTAGATTTTATAAGTAGGGCTATGGAAATATCTGCATTTCCTGAAAGCATAATAAAGTTAATTAGGAGGATGTATAAAGGGTCTGAGGCAAGAATTAAAGTGGGGAGGGTTTGTTTCCTGTAAGCTGTGTTTAAACAGTGGAACCAGGCAAGGAAGTCCTATTTCCTCTTCATTTGCTTTATATTTAGAGCTACTGGTAAAAAAAAAAAAAAAAAAAATAGGGGGCTGACATTTAGGGATATGACTGGTGTGGTACACGAGAAAATGTACTTATTTGCAGATTGGTTTGTATTTGATAAATCCAGATAAGGACATTTTTGTGCTGTGTAACACTGACAGTTTCAGTTCTTTTTGGGACATAAAATTAATGATAGACTATAGAGGTAAACTGTGTAATTGTAATACCCAAATTTATAGGGACTTGACAAGATGAAGTATTTAGGTGTGTGGATGAAAAAGGGTTCTGTCATGGCAGGGTAAAGATGGAGATTAAACAATAAGGAAACTGAGAAACTGGAAGCTCTTGATTATGGATATTAAGATACAAGCCTTAAAAATGTTTAGTCCCTGTAATGCTATGTACAGGTTAGGCATATTTTTATCAACCAGAGAAGATGTGAATGGTAATAGAAAGGAATTTATTTGGGAAGGAAAGAGGGCAAAAGTTAAGTCAGATAAGTTGATTCTCCTCATACAAGTTTAAGATTACCTCTCTTGATGGGGAAACTTTAAATTTATGCAGTTAATTAAACTTAGAAATGAAGCACTGAGAGCACCCTAAAGTGTAGTTAGCTTAAAATGTCAAATAGTGGACAAGGTCCAACTCTTCAGGTCAAAGCAACTAGAAAAAATATGAATGATTAGCTAAAGCAACCACGCAGCAGTAGTACGAAATATTTGTAAAACAAAACAGTAGTATAAAAAATCTTGTGATCAAAATTTCTTCCCTTTTGTGAATAAAAACAGCTTCACTTTCTTCATACCAAAACAACAAATATTCATGTTTATATTTAAAAATAGCTTCACTTAGCAAAACAACAAATTTTTACTGGGTGAAACTTGTATAAATCGGCAGATAAGCGCGCTGTCTTATGTAAAGAAACTAGAAATACATCTTTGTTTATACATATTTCAAAAACAATAAACTGATAGCAGAAAAACAGAGGTCAGCCACAGACCAAGCTGGGCTAGGTTAAATAGATTGAGGCAATAATGACTGTAGTGCACAGTGGCAGTCCTTAAGAAAAAATCTTTGAAATCCAAATAATCTGAGGGAATAAAGCAATCATAGTTCGTTTCTTGAAATGTCCTTTATTAAAAGGAGATATTTTGGCAGATGAGCGCTGTTGAAACTTTATTTTACTTTACTGTACAACCATCAGTGTGCAAGTAGTTTTTTATACAAACGCATTCATATATTGGCATTTGTACAACAATGCTTCATTCATAGTAAAAAAAAAAAAAAAAAAAAAAAAAAGAGGAGGCATAAAACTCCCTTGATTGGATAACCTTCGAAAAGACTCAATTTTATAGAATAAAATTGTCAGCCTATGTCTTCATACAAACTCTGGAGCGTGGGTGATTATTTAGAACAGCTGTGTGAAGTGTAATCAAACCATTGATCAAAAAAGATGAGCTACTGACTAATCAGATTCTGAGAGTAGAAAACCAAGGAAATGAAGTTTGGGGATAAGGGGAATGAAGTAAGACACTGGGAACATCTAAAAAGGTTAAGGGAAAAATAAGTAAGGCGGTGGGACTTGGAGCAGGCCCAATAAGACAATGGGATGAGGGGGACTAGCAAATGATAGGGGGAGTCTAAATGATGTATTAAGGAGAGAAACAAAAACTGTTGAGTCAATCTAACCAAGAGTGTGGTCAAGAATGCCAACTCGTTGTTGCAACACTTTTTTTTTTTCTGTATAACTGTAAGTATTCAGTAGGCCCCATACCCACCAAAGCATCAATATTCAATTTCAGACTCTATAATGAAGCTTTATTCCATTCCGAGTTCTATCTTTAGCGTTTCTATTAATTTCTGTTGCCATTTTCACACAGGCTCTGTATTTTCACTAGGCAGTCATTTGCTGTTAAGGTTATACCTGTAGCATTGCATTACTTCATGTGTTTATCTAATCAAAGGAGATTCTGCTGCCACTAACTCCGTGTTTTCTCTTTGAATAAAGCCTCATTGTACAAGGTTTGAAATCGAATATTGATGCTTTGGTGGGTGGGGGACCTACTGAATACTTGGTTATACACGTGTAAAAAAGTGTTTCAGCAGTGATTTGGGATCATTTCAAGTGAAGCCTTGTTGTACAGAGGTTAAGTTTGAATTTTAATTGCTGTTGTGGGTAGGGGGACCTACTGTAAACTTGCTGTCATACAGGTGAAAAGTGTTTCAACAACTTGCATCCTTAACCACACTCTTGGTTAAATTGACAGTTTTTGTTTGACTCCGTCATACATCATCCAACACTCAGACTTCCCTATCGTAGCCATTTGCTAGTCCCCCCCTCCCCCATTCCATTTTCTTATTTGGCCCACTCCAGCTAAGCCCCTACCTAGCTCTTGTTCCCGCCACCTAACAAAGGCATTTTTATATTTATATACATGAAAACCGTACAAAATGATATCACTTTAGTTGCAAACAGTTACATAAGACACCATTGAAACAACTGTAGTTGTAAACATTATACATCACTTATAAACCATCCAGTCTGTCAGTTTAGCATTACATGACTCATTCAAATCTTTCCTATTAAACGTTGTTCCTGCTCTGCATATATTGTTCCCACAATTCCCATTTTTTTCAATGTAGTTTGCTCCTTCCCATTTCTAAAGATCAAATTCCAGTTGTTTCATCTCTTGTTACTGTATTCACTACTTCTAGTAAAGTTGGTCTAGACTTTGATTTCCATTTTCTAGTAATTGCTTTTTTGGCAGCCAACATAACTAGACTCAGGAAGGCTTTCCAGTCAGTCCAATCCGCTCACCCAGCATCTCTGACAGAGCAGCCTGCAGGGAATCCCAGAAGTCTGCCAACTCATTACACTCCCAGAAAGTATGTTCCCAGCTACCTCTTTCTTACCTGTCACATCTCCAACATTTTGATATTCATCTGAGGAAAAGAATTTTGGAGTCTACTTGGAGTATACAAATACCTATGTAAACACTTCCAGGCAAAGATCCTAAATCTTCTAGACTTTGTTGCATATTTGGGAGACATACATATATCACCCTATTGTCTTTGTGAATTGTTTATCTCTCTTCCCAATCCTTTCTAAGCTCCTCTGATTCTTATAGTTATCATGCAATATTTTATATGCTTTACTAATTCCTTTTTTAATGGCAGCTTATGTTCCAGATTCTATTACAAACTCTACCAGTGCTGGTCTTTCATTTAGGAGCCCCCTATTTCTTTCTCTTTGCCTATACTCTGATACCAGTCCTTGATAGGGAAGGCGATCTCTAACCTGCAGTCCATATAAATTCTTAGCCTCTTCCCATTCTCTTACCTTTCCCTTTCTAGTTATTTGCTCCCAATATTTTGGTTCCTTTGCCAGTTTTCTCCAATAAATTCCAGACCCCTCTTGCCTATTATCTGTATCCTTGACCACAGTCAACCCTATTGGCAAAATTTCATTTCTCCATTCTCGTGCTGGTTTGGTTCTTGGAATATACTCCCTGTTATTTTATGACTATAATACTCTGTATGATTTTTGATTGTTCTCCTTAAGAGTCTGCATCCAAAATCCCAATCTCTCCTATTTCTTGAGCTTCCTGCCTCTGTCAACATCATTCATTCCACTTTGAATTATAGTTTTCTGCTTGAAGAGCCTTAACTGGGTTATTCTAAAATACCCCTTCAAATTAGGTAATCCCAGTCCACTTTGATCTATTGGTAGAATTAGCTTTATCCCACTCGACCCTTGCTGTCTCCCTTCCCAGATAAAATGCTTCAACTCTTTTTTTTAATTGCTATACACATCTTCTCCAGTTGATAAAGGTATGCCTGACTTGTGTATAAATTAGTTCTCTTATCCTTAACCTCATTTCCAGATATTTCCTTGGTTTTCTACTCTGATTTTGATTAGTCATTGGTTTAGCTTTTTGACCAATGGTTTCATTACACTTCACATGGCTGTTCTAACCAATCACCCCAGCTTCCGAGTTGGTATGCAAACGTAGGCTAACAATTTTATCCTATAAAATTGAGTCTTTTCTGAGGGTATCCAGTCAAGAGTTTTATGCCTCCCCCTACTATCTTTTATTATGAAAGAAGCATAGTTATACAAATGTAAAGATATAAATGTTTGTGTAAAAAAAAAAACTGTTTAAACGCTGACATCTGTACAGTAAGGTAAACTAAAGATGTTCTTCATTCCACATTGCTGCAGTCCTAACACTTGGGTAGTCCGCTGTCCCAGTCGGCCCGAATACCAAAGTATATGGCTGACGTCGGTCAAGGCGCATTAGTCTGACGTCAGGGTACAAATGCGCATGACCGACGTCATATCCCCAGTCTTTTTTGCCGCATGGTCCGATGCAGAAGCAGTTTTGCGAGTGCAGGTTGGCGTTCTGAAATTTTCTGAAGTCGGAGTTTCAGACCGAATCAAAGTTGGCTAAGTACCCGTTAGAATATTTTGGTTTTTCTTGCCTCAGTATTTAACCGGATGTCAGAAAAAGTGAATAACTGTATTTCTTGTGGGAAACAGATACCTCATAGGGATTACCATACCTTGTGTATACCTTGTTTAGGGCCTGAGCACGACGTTGTTGCATGTCGCTCTTGTGCTAGATTTAACAAACGCACTATAAAGAGAAGGTTAGACTGTGCCAGGTTAGTTTTTGGGAAACGTTGTAATTATAAAATGCCGTCGGATGCTCCGACCCGCTTCCAAAAGCGCCAAGGACAAAGCAGCAAAGCCTAGGTTGGACGAACCGTCAGTCCCGGACGTCGGTTCTTTAGAAGGCTCAGTGGAGCCGGAGGTTCTGCCAGAAGTTTCTTTGGAGTCTCAGGGAGAAACTTTACTGTTACAGGATGTGTCCTCTCAGGAGGTAGGCCAGGCTGAAGGGGCTTCTCAGGTGGCTGTTCTCCCCTCTCTTCCTAAGGTGGTTAGGCCTCCCTTCTGTTTCCAAGGCTTCTTTGAGAGGCAGGCCAGGTTTAACTTCAGTGGGGGTCTCTCCTAGTTCTTCAGGATCTTTGCCTAAGAAACATATGCTTAAAATGGCAGAAGATTTGTTTACTATGATTAGAGGTTCTATGCCCCCTCCTGATAAGAGGCCTAGGGTGGAACCTGAGCTTGAGAGTTTTGAGCAGTGTTCGGAGGCTTCTGAGTCTTCGGCTGAAGACTTGCAGGAGTATCCTACTTATTCTGATTCTGATGTGGATGATTCTACTCCTTCGGCTTCTCCTCCTGAGGATTTTTCTTTTTCAGAGACTCTTCATTCCATGAGGGAGCATTTTAAATGGGAAGGTCAAGATTTCTCTGATTCCAGGAAGAGGCTTAGGGAATTTTTGTTTTTACCCCAGCATAGGCCTTTAGCTATACCTCCTGTTCTGGATGTGGTGGAAGATGTTTTTGCAGAGGCTTGCCTGAACCCTGATTCTTTGCCTCCTGCCCCAGTTAAACCCGATAGGTATTATAGGGTGCCTGAAGCTCATAAGTATCTTTATAAGAGTCCTAGGGCAGACCCGAAACTGTTTCTCAGGGGCCTAAAGGTGTTAAGGCTTCTGTTGTTAAAAATCCTGTTCCTCCTGATAAAGAGGCAAGGGCTTTGGATAGATGGGGAAAGAAAGTGTATACTTCTTCCACTTTAGCCATGAGGCGTTGAATTGCCAGTTTCACATGTTAAAATATCAAAATTATCTCCTTTCACAATTGAAGTCTAAGGTGGATGCTCTGGCGGAAGGTATTGAGTGTAAAGAGTTGCAGGATTTGGTTCATGTGTCTGAACAGGTGGGTAAGCATTCCTTGCAATGTGGTTTTGATGCTGTGCAGGCCTCTTCGAGGGTGGCTGCCACTGGTTCTGTTCTTCGTAGGCACGCCTGGCTGAGGGATCAGAATTTAGCTGAGCATGTTAAGACAAGGATTTTTGGATGCTCCGTTACAGTCTGACGTGTTGTTTGGTTCGCCTGTGGAAGCAGTTTTAAAGAAAATGGAGGACAAGGCTAAGTCTATGCAGACTGTTAAAGATTTTTTGCAGGTTCAGCCTCCGAAGTTTAGTAGAAATTGGCCTACTAAGGGATGGACATATCCTGCTTATGATTCCGAGTCTAGGGTAGGTCTAGACGTGGTAGGGGCAGAGCTCAAGGTTCTTTAGGCCTAGAACAGGGAGTTCACCTGCTCAGTCTTCTGGTGAGGGCAGGGGTCAGTCCTTTCGTAAACAGACCCAATGACCTGCTTTTTCAGCTGCCAGTACTTTCTCGTCTGGAAGCACCTTTGGGAGGAAGGCTGGCTCTTTTCAAAGAAAATTGGAATTTAATTACCCAAGACAGATGGGTATTGGATATCATTCACCACGGTTACAGGTTTTATTTCCATACCTTGCCTCCTTTCAAAGGCATGCCAGACATTCCTCCTCTACAAAGAAAAGAGGCTCACAAGCAAATTTCTCTGTTACTCCAAATAGGGGCCATTCATCCGGTTCCGGTGCCAGAAAGGGGCCTAGGATTTTATTCTCGCCTGTTCCTAGTACCAAAGAAGGGGAACACGTGGAGACCAATTTTGGATTTATCTCTCCTCAACACTTATCTGGACATTCCCAAGTTCAAGATGTTGACGTTACAACAGCTTTTACCTCTGCTGGGCAAAGATCACTGGATGGTAACTTTAGATCTCAAGGAGGCTTACCTTCATGTACCTATCAGACTAAGTTGCAGGAAGTATCTGCGTTTTCGAGCTGGGGATTCCATTATCAGTTCTCTGCATTGCCCTTTGGCTTATCTACTGCACCCAGAGTATTCACAAAGGTTCTGGCTCCAGTGATAGCTTACTTCAGGCTAAAAGGAATACAAATCTATCCTTACTTGGACGACTGCCTGATTCTGGCTCAAGAAAAGGAAGACCTTTTACAGCATTTGGAATATGTGATAGCAGTGCTAAGATGCCTAGGGTATTCTGTGAACGAAATAAAGTCCAGTCTAGTACCCTCTCAAGACATGTGCTTTCTGGGTGTGAGACTGAATACAGCAACCCAGATGGCCTTTTTAACCCCGGACAAACAAAAGATTCTTTCCCTTTACTTCCATCAACTATCTCTTCAGTCCGGGCTGACTGCAAGGACAGTCCTTCAAGCCTTGGGTTCATGGCATCTTGTATTCTGGTGCTTCCCAATGCCAAACTGCATATGAGGAAGTTGCAATGGTATCTCAAAAATGTATGGACACAGCACTGCCAGGATTTGGACACTGTCATTCAAATAATACCTTGCATTCAAAAGGAATTTTTGTGGTGGGCTCAGGAATGTCACCTAAACAAGGGACTCTCTGTGACCCGGCCAGAGGCGAGTCAAATTCTAACGACAGATGCCTCAGACATAGCTTGGGGAGCTCATCTGAATGGAAAGTGGATACAAGACAAGTGGCCTGCCAGACTACAGCATCTACATATCAACATGAAGGAGATGTTAGCAGTCCAGGATTACTTAAGGGACCCCCAAGGGGTTAAACTTAGAAATGAAGCACTGAGAGCACCCTAAAGTGTAGTTAGCTTAAAATGTCAAATAGTGGACAAGGTCCAACTCTTCAGGTCAAAGCAACTAGAAAAAATATGAACGATTAGCTAAAGCAACCACACAGCAGTAGTACGAAATATTTGTAAAACAAAACAGTAGTAAAAAAAATCGTGTGATCAAAATTTCTTCCCTTTTGTGAATAAAAACAGCTTCACTTTCTTCATACCAAAACAACAAATATTCATGTTTCAATTTAAAAATAGCTTCACTTAGCAAAACAACAAATTTTTACTGGGTGAAACTTGTATAAATCGGCAGATAAGCGCGCTGTCTTATGTAAAGAAACTAGAAATACATCTTTGTTTATACATATTTCAAAAACAATAAACTGATAGCAGAAAAACAGAGGTCAGCCACAGACCAAGCTGGGCTAGGTTAAATAGATTGAGGCAATAATGACTGTAGTGCACAGTGGCAGTCCTTAAGAAAAAATCTTTGAAATCCAAATAATCTGAGGGAATAAAGCAATCGTAGTTCGTTTCTTGAAATGTCCTTTATTAAAAGGAGATATTTTGGCAGATGAGCGCTGTTGAAACTTTATTTTACTTTACTGTACAACCATCAGTGTGCAAGTAGTTTTTTATACAAACGCATTCATATCTTGGCATTTGTACAACAATGCTTCATTCATAGTAAAAAAAAAAAAAAAAGAGGAGGCATAAAACTCCCTTGATTGGATAACCTTCGAAAAGACTCAATTTTATAGAATAAAATTGTCAGCCTATGTCTTCATACAAACTCTGGAGCGTGGGTGATTATTTAGAACAGCTGTGTGAAGTGTAATCAAACCATTGATCAAAAAAGATGAGCTACTGACTAATCAGATTCTGAGAGTAGAAAACCAAGGAAATGAAGTTTGGGGATAAGGGGAATGAAGTAAGACACTGGGAACATCTAAAAAGGTTAAGGGAAAAATAAGTAAGGCGGTGGGACTTAGTTGGAGCAGGCCCAATAAGACAATGGGATGAGGGGGACTAGCAAATGATAGGGGAGTCTAAATGATGTATTAAGGAGAGAAACAAAAACTGTTGAGTCAATCTAACCAACAGTGTGGTCAAGAATGCCAACTCGTTGTTGCAACACACTTTTTTTTTCTGTATAACTGTAAGTATTCAGTAGGCCCCATACCCACCGAAGCATCAATATTCAATTTCAGACTCTATAATGAGGCTTTATTCCATTCCGAGTTCTATCTTTAGCGTTTCTATTAATTTCTGTTGCCATTTTCACACAGGCTCTGTATTTTCACTAGGCAGTCATTTGCTGTTAAGGTTATACCTGTAGCATTGCATTACTTCATGTGTTTATCTAACCAAAGGAGATTCTGCTGCCACTAACTCCGTGTTTTCTCTTTGAATAAAGCCTCATTGTACAATGTTTGAAATCGAATATTGATGCTTTGGTGGGTGGGGGACCTACTGAATACTTGGTTATACACGTGTAAAAAAGTGTTTCAGCAGTGATTTGGGATCATTTCAAGTGAAGCCTTGTTGTACAGAGGTTAAGTTTGAATTTTAATTGCTGTTGTGGGTAGGGGATTTACTGTAAACTTGCTGTCATACAGGTGAAAAGTGTTTCAACAACTTGCATCCTTAACCACACTCTTGGTTAAATTGACAGTTTTTGTTTGACTCAGTCATACATCATCCAACACTCAGACTTCCCTATTGTAGCCATTTGCTAGTCCCCCCTCCCCCATTCCATTTTCTTATTTGGCCCACTCCAGCTAAGCCCCTACCTAGCTCTCGTTCCCGCCACCTAACAAAGGCATTTTTATATTTATATACATGAAAACCGTACAAAATGATATCACTTTAGTTGCAAACAGTTTACATAAGACACCATTGAAACAACTGTAGTTGTAAACATTATACATCACTTATAAACCATCCAGTCTGTCAGTTTAGCATTACATGACTCATTCAAATCTTTCCTCTTAAACGTTGTTCCTGCTCTGCATATATTGTTCCCACAATTCCCATTTTTTTCAATGTAGTTTGCTCCTTCCCATTTCTAAAGATCAAATTCCAGTTGTTTAATCTCTTGTTACTGTATTCACTACTTCTAGTAAAGTTGGTCTAGACTTTGATTTCCATTTTCTAGTAATTGCTTTTTAGGCAGCCAACATAACTAGACTCAGGAAGGCTTTCCAGTCAGTCCAATCCGCTCACCCAGTATCTCTGACAGAGCAGCCTGCAGAGAATCCCAGAAGTCTGCCAACTCATTACACTCCCAGAAAGTATGTTCCCAGCTACCTCTTTCTTACCTGTCACATCTCCAACATTTTGATATTCATCTGAGGAAAAAAATTTTGGAGTCTACTTGGAGTATAAAAATACCTATGTAAACACTTCCAGGCAAAGATCCTAAATCTTCTAGACTTTGTTGCATATTTGGGCGACATACATATATCACCCTATTGTCTTTGTGAATTGTTTATCTCTCTTCCCAATCCTTTTTAAGCTCCTCTGATTCTTATAGTTATCATGCAATATTTTATATGCTTTACTAATTCCTTTTTTAATGGCAGCTTATGTTCCAGATTCTATTACAAACTCTACCAGTGCTGGTCTTTCATTTAGGAGCCCCCTATTTCTTTCTCTTTGCCTATACTCTGATACCAGTCCTTGATAGGGAAGGCGATCTCTAACCTGCAGTCCATATAAATTCTTAGCCCCTTCCCATTCTCTTACCTTTCCCTTTCTAGTTATTTGCTCCCAATATTTTGGTTCCTTTGCCAGTTTTCTCCAATAAATTCCAGACCCCTCTTGCCTATTATCTGTATCCTTGACCACAGTCAACCCTATTGGCAAAATTTCATTTCTCCATTCTCGTGCTGGTTTGGTTCTTGGAATATACTCCCTGTTATTTTATGACTATAATACTCTGTATGATTTTTGATTGTTCTCCTTAAGAGTCTGCATCCAAAATCCCAATCTCTCCTATTTCTTGAGCTTCCTGCCTCTGTCAACATCATTCATTCCACTTTGAATTATAGTTTTCTGCTTGAAGAGCCTTAACTGGGTTATTCTAAAATACCCCTTCAAATTAGGTAATCCCAGTCCACTTTGATCTATTGGTAGAATTAGCTTTATCCCACTCGACCCTTGCTGTCTCCCTTCCCAGATAAAATGCTTCATCTCTTTTTTTTAATTGCTATACACATCTTCTCCAGTTGATAAAGGTATGCCTGACTTGTGTATAAATTAGTTCTCTTATCCTTAACCTCATTTCCAGATATTTCCTTGGTTTTCTACTCTGATTTTGATTAGTCATTGGTTTAGCTTTTTGACCAATGGTTTCATTACACTTCACATGGCTGTTCTAACCAATCACCCCAGCTTCCGAGTTGGTATGCAAACGTAGGCTAACAATTTTATCCTATAAAATTGAGTCTTTTCTGAGGGTATCCAGTCAAGAGTTTTATGCCTCCCCCTACTATCTTTTATTATGAAAGAAGCATAGTTATACAAATGTAAAGATATAAATGTTTGTGTAAAAAAAAACTGTTTAAACGCTGACATCTGTACAGTAAGGTAAACTAAAGTTTCAGCAGTGCTTATCTGCCAAAAGATCTCCATTAATAAAGAATATTTCAAGAAATTAACCACAATTGCTATATTCCTTCAGATGATTTGGATTTCACGATAAAGATTTTTTTCTTAAGGACTGCCATTGCACAACTACGGTCATTATTGCCTCACAATCCATCTACCTAGCCCAGCTCTGTAGTGGCGGAGCTCTGTTTTTTCTGGTATTAGTTTGCAGTTTCTAACCTCGCTTGCAGGCTAGCCACAATAACAGGTGTATGACCTTTGGTGTATTTTCACAGAGCAATATCTGATATTTCAAAAAAAAAAAAAAAATCAACATTCTGTTTAATTGTATAGCAACAGAAACTTATAATTGTGACTGGTTAAAACTTGAATATCTCTTAGAATATATATTACAATGTAGATGGTTTTAATATTCCAATGGTTATCTTGCCTCCAGCTTCTGTGTGATTGAATGGAGTGTTTGCAATAAGAAAACTCTGTAGTAAAATTTGAATGAGAGGACTTTGAAAAACTAGTGTGCTATAAAACTTATAAGTGCACCCTTAAGGATATAGTAATTAGGATCCGTGTGTTTGGTGGTTTTTATGCATACATTAATGTGTACTATTAGGTGTTACCCATCAACTATGTAGGCTAACTTATCTTAAACACACACTACACAATCCATTGTTTGTGTGATTAGATATAAAAATGGATGCAGGGAATCAGGAAGTAAAATCTGACTGGAAGACCAATAGCAGACCAGCATTTCAAACACCTTTGAGGACTTTGTAATTTGTTTTGTGTGATTGGTATTTTTTATATAGAAACTAAATGTTCTTGGTGTACAGCAGATTATCAGTTAAATAACAGTAAATATTTTTTAAATAGGAGAATTTAAACAAGAAGAAAAGCAACCCCACATAAAATGTCGTCTTCTTTCGGCTGCTCCCGTTAGGGGTCGCCACATTAGATCAGCTGTTTCCATTTCTTCCTGTCCTCTGCATCTTGCTGTCACACCAACCACCTACATGTTCCTCTCTTACCACATCCATAAACCTTATCCTAGGCCTTCCTCTTTTCCTGTTACCTGGCAGCTTCATCCTTAGCATCTTTTTCCCAATATGCTCTGCATCCTTCCTCAGCACATGTCCAAACCAACGTAATCTTGCCTCTCTGGCTTTGTCTCCAAACCTTCCAACCTGGGCTGACCCTCTAATATACTTATTCCTAATCCTGTCCATCCTTGTCACACCCAGTGCAAATCTTAACATCTTCAATTCTGCCACGTCAAGCTCTGACTCCTGCCTTTTTGTCAGTGCCGCTGGTCTCACTACCCTCTTGTAGACCTTCCCTTTCACTCTTACTGGTACTCGTCTGTCATAAATCACTCCTGACACTTCTCCACCCACTCCATCCTGCCTGTACTCTCTTATTCACCTCTCTTCCACACTCACGATTACTCTGAACTGTTGATCCCAAGTACTTAAACTCATCCACCTTCGCCACCTCTACTCCCTGCATCCTCACCATTCCTCTGTCCTCCCTCTCAGTCAAACACATATATTCTATCTTAGTCCTGCTGACCTTCATTCCACTTCTCTCTAGAGAGCATATCTGCACCTGTCCAGGGTCTCCTCCACATGTTCCCTACTCTCACTACAGATCACAATGTCATCTGCAAGCATCATAGTCCACAGGGACTCCTGTCTGATCTCGTCTGTCAACCTGTCCATCACCATTGCAAATAAGAAAGGGCTCAGAGCTGATCCTTGATGTAATCCCACCTCCACCTTAAACTCATCCGTCACTCCTACCTCAGACCTCACCGCTGTCACACTACCCTTGTACATATCCTGTACCACTCTTGCATACTTCTGACACTCCCAACTTCGTCATACAATACCACAACTCCTCTCTAGGCACCCTGTCATATGCTTTCACTAAATCCACAAAGACACAATGCAACTCCTTCTGACCTTTTCTGTACTTCTCCATCAACACTCTCAGAGCAAACATCGCATCTGTAGTGCTCTTCCGTAGCATGAAACCATACTGCTGATCACTAATCATCACCTCCCTTCTTAACCTAGCTTCCATAGCTCTTTCCCATAACTTCCTGTTGTGACTGATCAGTTTAATCCCTCTGTAGTTACTACAGCTCTGCACATCACCCTTATTCTTAAAAATCGGTACCAAAACACTTTCTCCATTCCTCAGGCATCCTCTCACTTTCCAAGATTTCATTAAACAATCTAGTTAAAAACTCCACTGCCATTTCACCTAAACACCTCCATGCTTCCACAGGTACGTCATCTGGACCAACAGCCTTTCCATTCTTCATCCTCTTCATAGCTATCCTTACTTCCTCCTTGCTAATCCACTGCACTTCATGATTCATTATCCGCACATCATCCAACCTTCTTATTCTCTTCATTCTCAACCCCTCAAAGTACTCTTTCATTCTGCTCAACACACTCTTCTTGCTTGAGTACGTTTCCCTCATTATCTTTTATCACCCTTACCTGCTGCACATTTTTACTAGCTCTGTCCCTCTGTCTAGCCAGTCGGTACAGGTCCTTTTCTCCCTCCTTAGTGTCCATCCTTTTATACAACTCTTCATACGCCTTATCCTTAGCCTTTGCCACCTCTCTCTTTGCCATGCCCTCATCTCCTTATACTCGTGTCTACTTTCTTCATCTCTTTGACAATCCCACTTCTTCTTCACCAACCTCTTTCTCTGTATACTCTCCTGTACTTCATTTCACCACCAGATCTTCTTGTCCTCCTTCCTCATTCCAGATGTCACACCAAGCACCTTTCTAGCCATCTCTCTTACTACTTACCACTTATAAACGTCTGTGTATGTTAAACATTAATAAAAATTAATAAATATAGCTTGTCTGCAGCACTTTCGCTCACACTTCAGATCTGCCTCTCGGATGGGACTTTTTAATTTGAAAGAAAACTTTGTGCACAGAAGTACAATAACTAATAACCAATTAATAATAAATAATTTTATAAATCTCCTCCAAGTCAAATTAAAACGGGAGAGTTCAGCTGTCAGTAATAAGTGTGGTGATGGAGTCTCCTCAGATAGAGAACGCTGGTGATGGAAATCTGAGTGTTAAGTCCTGTTGGTTTCCATACTTGTTAGACCTGCCATTCTAATTTGTGTTTTTCCAGTGTGTCATTTAATGATCTGTGCAGTTCTTATTTTGGTATGTGATCTAAAATATGAAGTTGGAATGTCTTGTGTCCAGGTTGATCTCTGTTCTGTTAAGCTAGTTTAGTGGTGGTGGTGCTGTACCGGATGTCTGTAAGGTGTCTAGGCATTCTGGTTTTAAGTTTGTTGATAGTTTTCCCAGTATAGAAGGCAGGGCATCGAGTGCATTTGGCACTGTAAACTAGGATTCCGAATTGCAGTTCCCAGGTTCTTGGCTGTGGTAGTAGCGGTCAGTGTTAGGGCAGTGGAAACCTGTTTTGTTGCTCATGTGTTTACAGTAACTGCAGTTGGGAGGTCCACAAGGGAATGTACTGTTCGGGAAGTTGAGTTGGTCCTTGATTGCTCTCATTTTTTCAACAAAATGTCTGATATTCCTGTTTCTCCAAATGTTGAAACTAGGTTTTTCTGGTAGTATATTGTTTAGCATTTGGATTATTCTCAAGAATAACCTATTGTCCTTAATGATGGTCATTATAACTCTACAGTCAGTGGAATTAGTATCCATCATGGAGATGCCTTTATATCCGTCATTGTGGTTTCTTCTCCTGTTAGTTCTGTGCTGTTGTCAGGGTTTGGGTAATCAGGATTGATTTTTTTTTTCTGGAGGTAGATAGGGTCACACATCCCGAGGGCTAACTTTTTTCTGTACAATGCTCTTACAGTCCTGAGACCCTGAGATTTAATCATGTTCTTTTTAGTCTGGAAAGAATGTATACTGTACTGGTGCAATAGTAAGTTTATTCTGGCAGGTTTTCTTTTTGTATAGGTTATTTGAGAGCCAGTTAGAGCCTTCCAATTTTGATATCATGAGGTCTAGGAAATTAGCACTTTCTTTGTTGTGGGAAGTTGTAAAGTTCAGGAAATTCTTGCAGTTCCCAATGTAGTTTTAAAAATTCTAGTAACCTTGCCTCCATGCTG
This sequence comes from Protopterus annectens, assembly GCF_019279795.1. Lineage (NCBI taxonomy): Eukaryota > Metazoa > Chordata > Ceratodontiformes > Protopteridae > Protopterus > Protopterus annectens. Next base: position 1,040,761,835 of record NC_056745.1, on the reverse strand, counting down.
TTCCAAATAATAAAAATGTCATCAATGTATTGTAAATAACCCATGTGCTGGTAGAAGGGAGAGTTGTATGTGTTCTCTCTCCCTTTTTCCTAAGGTGGTATTAGATAGGCTGGGAGCTATAGCTGCCCCCATAGCAATACCCTGTTTCTGTCTGTAGAAAGAGCTGAATTTTTTGAAGGATTCTTTGAACTTATCCTTATATGCAGATGATCCTTCAAAGAATCCTTCACGGGATACTGGGCTGAAGCTATCAGCAGACTCCACTGTATTCTGCTAAGCAACAACTTTTTCCATTTTAATCAATTTTTTTTCCTAGGAAAATGGGGGAGAGAACACATATACAACTCTCCTCCTACCAGCACATGGGTTATTTCCACTGCAATGATAACATTTTTATTATTTGAAACAGCACGGAGGCAAGGATACTGGAATTTTCAGCTACATTGGGAACTCCATGAATTTCCTGAACTTTACAACTTCCCACAACAAAGAACGTGCTGAATTCCTAGATGTCACAATATCAAAACTAGAAGGCTCTGACAGTCTGTCAAATAATCTGTACCAGAAACCCACCAGAATAAACTTTCTATTGCACTGGGATATAGTATGCATCATTTCCAGACTAAAAACGTAATTAACTCCCAGGGCCTCAGGATTGCGAGAGTATCATAGGAACTAAGGGATTTTCACCATCAACATAGTGAACCTAGAGAAAGATTTCCTCACCCATAGTTACAGTAAAAAGTTGTCTTTGGGATGCTTGAAAATATCTCCCTCCAAAAAAAAAAAACACCAACCCTGATAACCGAAACCCTGTCAACAGAACTAACAGGCGAAGAAACCACAATGAGGGATGTAAAGACATCTCCATGACTGTGACTTACTCCATTAACTGCTGAGTTATAATGGACATCACTAAGGACAACTGGATTATTCTCAAGAATAACTTAACATTAAATAATATACTACCAGAAAAAAAAATAGTTTCAACATTCAGAGAGTCAGGAATATCAGATATTTTGTTGAAAAAATGAGCAGAACAACCACGGACCACTTCAACTCCCTGAAGGGTGCATTCCCTTGTGGATCCCCTCAAATGCACTTAATGTAAGCACATGAGCAATAAAACAGGTTTCCACTGTCCTGACACTGACGGCTACTGCCACATCCAAGAACCTGGGAATTGTAATTTGGAATCAGTAGTTTACAGGACCCAATCCACTGCCTTATGTTTCGGGAAAACTATCAACAGACTTAAAACCAGAATTCCTAGACAGCTTACAGACATATTTGGTACAGCAACAACAACAATGCACTAGCTAAACACAACATGCGTCACTCTGGACATGAGACATTCCAATTTCATTTTTTAGAGTGCATACCAAAAGAACTACAAGGATCATTAAATGACAGACTGGAAAAACGCAAATTAGAATGGCAAATCAGACTAGAAGCATGTAAACCACCAGGACTTAGCACTCGTATTTCCATCACCAGCTTTCTTAATCTTAGGAGACTCCATCACCACTCTTATTGACAGCTGAACCCTCCTGTTTTAATTTGATGGAGATTTAGGCAAATATTTAATTAATTGGTTATTAGTTATTGTACTTCTGTGCACAAAAAAGTTTTCTTTCAAATTAAGTTTGCACCTGAGAGAGAGATCTGAAAGTGCTGCAAACAAGCTATATTTATTCATTTTGTAACAAAGACTTTTAAATGGGGTTGCTTTCCTTATTTAAATTCTCCTATTTATTTAAAAAAAATACTGTTAACTGATATTCTGCTCTACACCAGCAAGAACAATGTTTAGTTTCTATATAAAAAAATACCAATCACATACAACTCAAATTACGAAGTCCTCACTAGTGTTATAAAACCCATATCAGACCCAACATTTCAATTTTTCACTCAGATTTTACTTCCTGATTTCCCACATACATCCACTCACACAGACAAATGGGTATTGCAGTATGTTTTAGACAAGTTAGCCTACATAGCTGATTAGATGGTTGACACCTGATGGTACATATTTATGTAGATATAAAAAAACACCAAACACGCAGATCTCAATTACTGTTTCTTCATAGGGGCATTTATAAGTTTTATAGCGCACCAGTTTTTCAAAGTTCTCTCAATCAAGTTTTACTACAGAATTTCCTGACTGCAAACGCATCATTCAATCACACAGAAGTTGGAAGCAAGATAACTATTGGAATATTAAAGCCACCTATATTCTAAGATAATAGAGTTTTAACCAATCACAATTATATGTTACATTTTTATAGAATTAAACAGAATGTTGATTGGTTTGGTACAAAGAACATGAAGCTGTTTTTGTACTCAAGTGAAGAAATTTTGATTGCAACAAGATTTTTTACTATTTGGTATTTTACAAATAATAATTACTACTACTTGATGTTATAGCTTAACTCGAATAGCTCAAAAGGCTATTATTTTTTCTAGCTATACAGTTAATTCTCATAAGCTCAGCATGAGCAGAAGGTTATAAATCAAAGAGGAGGATGAAAGCAGGGAGGAGTTTGAGAAACAAGGAGAGAGGAGGATTTTGGATGTAGGGATGCAGGTCCTCGAGGAGAATATCAGTAGCCGTACAAAATATTATATTGATAAAGTATAGCCGAAAGTCTACTAAGGACTAAGCCAACACAAGAATGGAAAAACAAAATTGTGCCAATATTGGTGACTACATCTGAAGGTACAGAAAATAGGCAAGAGGAACCTGGGATTTGGTGGAGAAAATTAGCAAAGGAGTTTTGTTACTCTGAGCAATAATTTGAGGAAGAGTTAATCTAGTGGGATAATTCCAATCAGAAGGTCAAACTGCTTCCTATACCAGAAATCGAGAACAGATTGTTGGCAAAGACTAAGGGATAGGGAAATTCTAAGTGAAAGATCAGCTATGGGAGAGTCTTAAGTTGAGTCTAGAGCAGTAACAGTCCTTAAGAAAGGGATAATTATTAGGCATGTTAAATATTACATGTTAAATATAAGGATCAATTGGATGAGTTTAGAAAAGACTGGGAAAAGACTGGAAAGACAGTTTTACCAAGCAACAATGGAGTGGCAACTGTATGGCTCCTAAGTATCTAAAGTCCAGAAGGTTTAGAATTCTATGCATGTTAGTGTATCCCAAGATGACTTAATATAATTTTCCAGTGGATAGTTAGCAGATGCTTGATATGTGATAGGAAAGAATGAGGTAATTGGGGTATTGTTCTGGGACTGTAACAAGCTGGCAGATTGTAAAAATTCCCCTGCAAATTGTTGTCAGAAATGTGGGAAAATAAATCCTAACTAAGTTAATGATTCTTTTGAACAGGGACGTGGGTACTGAATTGCCTATACATAATAAGGCCTCACTAAAGTTTAAAGCTACTGGCTGCCAAAAGCAGTTAGAAGAAGATGAAGAATAGAAATCTAAATCAGCTGTAATTGAAGTACTGAATATTGTAAAAGAGTTTTAAAAAATGAAGGAGGGATCCTTAGTAAAAGGAAAGAAATTGCATAGAAATAAATGGAAACTGTGAGAATGCATCAGTGACAGCTCATCAAAATTTAAATCCATCGAATGTTAACCAATCATGCAGAACTTGTTACAGCAAGTTAAAAAAAAATAATAACTTTTTTGCAGTCCTTGCCTTCAGCACACGCTCAGTTAATGCTTCAGCCGATTGTGGGCGAGACTGCAGTGACCATTGATGGCTCCTCAGGACATTTATTAGTTTCATTGAATCCCTTTGGTGTAGCCTTGCTGGCCACTATAGACCTGGAATCAAACGCATCCTGTTCGGCTACAGTGTCCAGTCTGCACATTGGAGAACCATCTATTTTAGGTGTGAGAGGCACCCTGGGGAATGGTATTCTAGGGGTGTCCAGTGAAAGAGACCTCTTGCTCTTGATATGCCTTCCCCTGCTCGTTCTTCCCTCAAGGATCTTCCTAGAAAAAGAAGCCAAGTTAATAATTTTGATAACTAAAAGAGATGGTTTCTGTGTAAGAATGATGATTGTACCGTGGCCATGATTTTGTTGAAGGCAGTAAACACTGGTTACCAAATGTATCCTCTCTTCCTTGTTCCTCCATTCTCGATGATGGATATGTTCTTTCTGATGTGGACAGAGATGGGGTTGTATAACCTGAAGGGCCTGTATCCCAAGACTCCAACTCTTTAGACAGTGAGCCTGAAACTGCAAAAATGGAGGCTTTCTCCTTTTTTGATCCTTTCAAGAATAAAAGATGTGTTTTCTTGGGAACAGATGGAGGTTCCCCCTGAAATGGGCAGGTTATGATTTATTAGAAGAAGAAGCCTCCAGATATTGCACCCATTCCTCCCATTCTGCCAGCTTTGAAGAACGCTTTTGATGCTGCTTGCAAATCATAGTTATCCACAAAAAAAAGCAGATACACTGTATAAAGTCTCTGACTAATAAATGCCTCCTCTTATCTTCGAGCAGATCCTGTAGCTGTTTCTCCTACAGCTCCTGCTGAGAACAGGGTCCTCACTACCCCTAATCCAGTTCCCGAGTATAAAGCGGGTAAGCTGCTGGACAGCTGGGTAAAAGACTTTCTTCCACTACTTCAACCTTAGAATTTTTAATCAAGACTACATGTTAAAGAAATTTGGCAGTTTGAGAGATTTCAGCTTCCCAGTCTCCTGAAAGTAGGTCTTGTTTGAATCAGATTGTTTATAACCTGTCCCAAGTTAAACATGCCTTAAAAGGAGTGGAGGATAATATAATACTGTTTCAGGGCTTTTGCTTCAGGTACAGCCTTGAGAAGATTTGTCTGAATATGTAATCAAAAGTCTTTAGTCAGAAATTTTGAGATGCACCAGGTCATACCTTCTGTGCTGGCTGACAGTGATAGTTTGGTAGTTAATTCTTCAACACTCAATTCTTCAGACATTTTGCATACCGTTAGGAGTGAAATATAGTAACCGTAACAAAGAATTCCTCACCCAGGACTCTCGACTTCCCCTTGCCCATGCCTACCTTCTAACCAGTCTGCTCTGTTTCACCTATCCTAATCAACCCACAATCTACTCTAAAGTCTAAGCTTGAATTCACTTGCAATAAATCACTAGATTCGACACCAACCATCCTTACAATTCACACCATTGCCTCTCTCTCTCTCGCATCTCTTAAATGTCTTGAACTCCCCAACCAACTACTATCTTCTCAGTTTCTCATCATCCACTCTATACTCAATAAACCTATATCCTGCCCAGCCATCTCATCCCTCATCTCACTATACACCATGTCTCACACTCTCAGGAGCTCTGTCCATTACCACCTGCACATCTATAAACCAAAAAAAAAAAAAACTATAAGGCAACAATTATACAGCTACAAAATTGCACTAACCTGGGACAAACTCTATCAGATCCATAACAAACACACAACTTCAAAAAGGCATTGAAAGACACACTGCTAAACTCTTGGATCTGCTCATGCCAAAATCCCACCTAACACTCTGACTCTGGTCCTTACTTTATTTCTCTAACTTTCCACCTACCCCCCTCGCACCTTAATCCTTATTAGTATTTTACTTGAAGATGTTCCTTCTCAACTCCCCTATCTACTACTTCCGTATCTTTTCTTCCTGGCTGTACTATACTATTGTTTACCCCCCCCCCCCACTAACCTCTCACATCTCTTAGTGCCAACTCTTCAGGCTCTGTTTCTACTATTACACTGCCTATGAAATTAAGAAGTCTTGTATTGTAGGTTTTCTATAATCTTGGAACTTAAGTGTCGACTGTATTTTTGCTTTTCATTGTTATAACATTCTCTTTCTCTCTCTCTCTCTCTCTCTCTCTCTCTCTCTCTTGGCTTTTCTTGGTTAGGTGTCTCCACAGCAGACTACCTTGTCCACTCATGATTGGCAGTGGAGCTTTTATGGGGTCGAGTTGCCAGCCCGGCACCCAACCTTCCACAGAAGGCACACGCACGCATGGACTTATGCCTAGTGCCAATTTTAGCATGTCCAATCCACTTGCAGGATGTCTTTGGGGATGTGGGAGAAAAGCGGAGCACCCGGAGGAAACCCACATGTCCACAGGGAAGGACATGCAGACTCCACACAGAAGACACCCCAGCCGAAGATCGAACCAGAGAGCCTCTTGCTGTGAGGCGACAACGCTAACTGCTGCACCACCGTGGCCGACGTTTCATTGTTATAACATTGTTTGCAATTTTTGCATCTGTACCCAAGCCTACACTAATATCTGAAACTACTCTACAGAATGTAATGTTTTTTTTTTTCCTGCCTTGTAATTTTTCTTTTTTTTTTTTTTTTTCCCTGGACCTCCACTGAAAATGGGTTCTAGCTCAGTAGGATGTATGTCAAATAAAATAAATAGTGGCAGACAAGCTAAGTAGGTCCTGAGCAGACTCTAATGAGTGGAAACTCAGTGATGAGGTCCTTCAGGAATTGATTCCGATATTAGGAACACCTTGGGTAGATCCCTTCACCTCCTTTCAAAACTGACAACTGAACAGATTCCAACTTTTTGCAAGCCGACCTGGAGAACAGATGCTGTTTATTTCCCCTAGTCAGGGGATCTTCTTTATACCCTTTCCAATGATTTCCAGGGTACTTCTGAACATTCAGAAAAAAACGTACGAAAATCATTGTGAATGACCCCTTCTAACCTAGGTAAAATTGTATGTTTATCATATTAGCTAAGGCTACTGCAGCAGTGATTGTGAAGTCCTGCCAAGGATATAGCAGCCGGCCAGCTTCCAAAGCTTCAGTGCACCTTCCATGCACTTAAGCTAATAGTAGCTTGAACTGAGATGCCTAAAGTGACAGGTTTGATGGCCAAGCCATTCAGAGCTTTTCTGCTGATAGAGTGCTTCTCTGTGCTCTTTGAGGAATCAGTCAGTTTGTGCTTTTTCATTGGTGTACAGCTAAGCTCCCTTTAGGGAAATCCCTTCCACATTTTGTATTTTATTTTACTTTTTGTGGCTGGCAAAGCATATTCAAGTGCCTTTTACAGTGTTTTCATTGTGGAAGAAGTTACTTTTTAGAACTTTAAAATATTACTGGCTGGTGTTGCTTGTTTTCCCTGGGTGGAAAAGGCACAATTTTTGGCTTGACAATGGAATGAACTACCGGTTCCATGGTTGGACCTTCTTACAGCCACAAAAAGAAAAGAACTAGTTATTTGCCTCAGCTGACTGCTGTTGCCAAAGCTGATTCCTCAGACCACTTATCTTTTACCCCAGAGCCCTCTACTTTGGCGCTTACAGCAGATGTTCGTGTTTCACTGTTGCAGTCATTACATTTTGGTAATCTGCTGGCAGGTTGCCCTCAGTCGGCCTGATTAACAGAGTCTTGGGTCTTGCATCGGTTGCTGTCCCTTCTATGACATCAGGTCATCAAGGGTATAAAACATGCAGCCGACACCATTACATCAGTCTTTCTTGTCGCGCGGTGCCTGAAGCAGAAGCAGTTTGCAAGTGCCGGTCATTCGACTCCTGAAATTTTCGTTTTTGAGTTTCAGAACCGAAGTCTTCAACTAAAGCTAAGTACCCCGTTGGGGAAACTTTTTCTTGCTCCTTACCAATGTCAGTAAAAGTTAATAGTTGTATTACTTGTGGGAAGCAAATACCTCATAAGGATTTTCATTTGTACTGTATTCCTTGCCTAGGCCCTGACCACAACGTGCCTTGTCGGTTTTGTGCTAAATTTAATCAATGCACTATTAAACATCAGTATATTTTTGCTTCTGAATATTTTGGGTCAGGATTTAACTATCCAGAAAAGTCGGCGGTTAGCAATCCGACTGCCGGAATACCTAAAAAAAATGCAAAGAAAAAGGCAGAGACAGACCATCGAGGTCCAAAACCGACTAAGCTTCTCCTAAGCCAGTCGCTGGTTCGTCGGTACTCAGTGAGGTGCTTTTGCAGCCCCTGATATCAGCTACTTTTGATTCGCAGGCCTCTACTTAGACCCATTCGGAGTCCCGTATGCCACGAGATACTTTAAGTATTGAACCCGCGGATGTCTCTACCTTAGATGGATCCGGAGCCGCTGAGCTGATGCTTTTGAGGGTGTTTTAAGGCCTAAAGATTTGTATATTAAACTGACGCCTTCTTCAAAACTAAGGCCAAAAAACTACTACTATGTCTAAAAAAAATTACGCTTGGGCCACATGCACAAATGATCAAAATGGCTGAGGATTTAATTACCTTGATCAGGGGTACCCATCCCCCTCCTGCTAAGAGGCCTAGACAAGCCACTGACTATGAATCTTCAGATCAGGTTTCTATTTCTTCTGATTCCTCTTCTGATCAGGAATTATCTGTTCCCACTTATGAGGACTCTAATGCAGAAGAGTCCATGCCCTCTGTTTCTCCTCCTGAGGATTTTTCTTTTGGAGAAACTTTGCATACCGTAAGGGGAACACTTTCACTGGGAGAGTCAGGATTTCTCAGAATCTAAAAAGAGACTTAGGGATTTTCTTCTTCTTCCTCCGCATAGGCCTTTGGCTATACCTCCTGTTCTAGACATTGTTAATGATGATTTCTTAGAATCCAGTATGACTCCTGATTCCCTGCCTCTGGCTCCTAGTAAGCTAGACAGATACTACAGGGTTCCTGACTCCCACAAATTTCTTTTTAAAAACCCCACTGCTGATCCTGAAACCATTTCTCAGGGTCCCAAGGGCGTTAAGGCCTCTACTGCTAAAAATCCTACCCCTTCTGATAGAGATTCCAGAGCGCTGGATAGATAGGGTAAGAAGGTTTACACGTCTGCAACCTTGGCAATCAGGGCTGTAAACTGTCATTTTCATATGCTTAAATATCAACAGCATGTCATGGGTTTACTTAAACAGATGATGTTGATTTCTGACTGTGTGTAAAATAGATTTGCAGGATTTATTGCATTCAGCTGAACAAGTTGGAAAACATACTTTGCAATGTGGTTTTGATTCCTTGGAGGCCTCTTACAGGGCTGCTGTAACTGGATCTGTGATAAGAAGGCATGCTTGGCTCAAGGAGCAAAGTCTGCCTGACCATGTTAAAGCAAAATTGTCGGATGCTCCTTTACAACAGGCCAGTCTATTTGGTAATAAGGCTGAAGAAGTTTTGAAAAAGATGGAAGATCAAGCTAAATCTATGCAAACTGTGAAAGATTTCCTACAAGTGCAGCCACCCAGGTTTAGTAGGCACTGGCCTACTAAGAACTGGCCCTTTCCAGTACCCACTAGAGCTGCTCAGGTCAAACCCAGACATTCCAAAGGCTCCAGGTTTCAGTCGCAAGGAACTTTTAGAACAAAGTAATGGGGTGCCTCCACCTCCAAATCTAGAAGCAACAAGGCACCTTCCTATGGTAAACAGTCTCAATGACTTTCCACTGCAATCACAAAGCACTTATCTTTTGACCACTCCTTTGGGGGGAAAACTGGCACTTCATGCACGAAACTGGCAATTGATAACCCAGGGCAAATGGGTTTTAAATGTAGTATCACAGGGATACAGATTTCATTTTCACACGTTGCCAGTCCCAAACGGATGGCCAGACCTGCCTCCAAATCAGTGGGCAGAGGCCCAGAAACAAGTTATGTCCCTCATGAATATGGGGGGCTATTCAACCAGTACCAGAAAAGGAAAAGGGACAAGGTTTTTATTCAAGACTTTTCCTGGTACCCAGAAAAGACAAATCACGGTGTCCAATCCTGTTATCCATTCTAAATACATTTCTGGACATTCCAAAATTCAAGATACTGACTCTTCAACAGTTACTACCTATGCTAGGCAAGGTTGCCTGGTTGGTAACTCTAGACTTAAGAGGCATACCTGCATAATCCCAATCAGGGAATCTTGCAGAAGATACCTCCACTTCAAAGCAGGCTATTTGCGTTACCAGTTCTCTGCACTGCCCTTTGGCTTATCTACTGCACTCAGGGTCTTCACAAAGTGCCTGGCACCAGTAATTGCATTTTGCAGGCAAATAAATATTCAAGTTTATCCATACCTGGAAGATTGTCTAATTCAGGCAGAAAGCAAGGACACTCTTCTAAAACATCTGGCGTTTGTAAAAAGTCTTCTAACTTGTCTAGGGTACACCATAGATGAAAAGAAATCACAACTGGTACCCTCTCAAATAATTACATTCCTGGGTGCAAGCTTGATTACAGCTGCCCAGATGACTTGCCTTGCGCCAGAAAAACAAATTCAATTGATGACTTACTTCAAACAGTTGGCCACAAAAACCCAGCTATCTGCAAGACAAATTCTGCAGGCCTTGGGGTTCATGGCCTCCTGCATTATTCTAATTCCATATGCAAGACTGCATATGAGGAAACTTCAGTGACACCTAAAAAGTCTATAGAGTCAGCATTGTCACAGCCTGGAAACGATGATTCCTATCATTCCTTGCCTGCAACTAAAGTTCTTATGGTGGGCAGTGGCCTGCCACCAAAGCAAGGGACTGTCATTCATTCCACCCCCTGCCGCCCAAACCCTGACTACAGACACATCAGGCTATGCTTGGGCGGGGTGCATCTGGCAGGGAGATACATTCAGGGCCAATGGAGCCCAAATCAAATGCACCTACATATCAATCAGAAAGAGATGCTAGCTGTACAGAATGCTCTGACGGCCTTCAATGACTATTTTCATCCAGGACAACTACTGATAAAGACAGACAACACCACAGTCATGTGGTACACAAACAAGCAGGGGGGTAAACATTCCTACCCCCTTTGCAGACTAGCCATGGCATTGTGGAACGCAGCCTTGACTTATCAAATACATCTAAAAGCTCAGTTCTTGCCAGGAAAGCAAAATACTCTGGCAGACGAACTAAGGAGAAATCTTATGGACCCACACGAATGGAAACTGGATCCACAAATCTTCAGCATGTTGACATGCAAATGGGGGAGCCCAGACATATATCTTTTTGCCTCACCCCCAAAACTATCAGTTGGACAAATTCTGTACAAGAATTCATCACAAAAAAAGCTTTGAAAGTGGATGCTCTATCCTTCAGCTGGAAAAGCCCATCAGTCTATGCCTTTACCCGTCTGCATCTGCTCTCCATGGTTTTACTAAAAGTCAGATAGGAAAAAACAAAAATGATTCTGATTGCTCCAGACTGGCTTCGCCAACACTGGTACCTGCTCCTGCGCAATATGTCACACCTTCCTCTGTGGTGCCTGCCTCAGATACCTCACCTGCTGTCGAATTCTGCACACTCCCCTCCAAACTTTGAATCTTGCAGCATGGCTGCTCAACTAATTTCACCATTTACGTCTCTCAGCAAACATGTGATGGATGTCATTTTGGAGGCTAGAAGGCCTAATACTAGAAAATCTTATGCTGACAAATGGAAAAGATTCTGTGCCTGGGGCCAATCACAAGGAATAAGCACAGCAATGCCCAATATTCCTCAGATTCTGCAATATTTAACTGAGATGCTTCACAAGGACCTATCTTTTTCTTCCATAAAAATCCATGCCTCTGCCATTTCAGCTCATTACAACACAGAGCCTCCCCTCTTTTTTCATCCTCTGCTAAAGCAGTACCTCAGAAGGGCCAAAAATTTAAGACTACCAGGAGAGCAGCAACTCCTGCATTTTGAGCCAGTTGCTACTGCAGACCTAAAATTTCTCTCTTGAAAAACAGCTTTTCTTTTAGCAGTCACTTCAGCTAGAAGGATTTCAGAACTACAGGCTCTTATGGCAGTAGAGCCTTTCATTATTTTTTACCCTGACAGGGTGGCTCTCAGGACCAATCCATCCTTTATGCCTAAAGTGTGGCCCTTAGACCATTCATCTGCCAACTTTCTTCCCAAATCCACAGAACAAGGGTGGGCGGATTCTGCATTCATTGGATATATACAGACAACTAAGATTCTACTTAAACAGGACAAAATCTCCAAGAAAATCTGAACAATTACTGGTGGCATTTGCTGCAGGGGCAGAGGGAAAGGCTGTTTCAAAGCAGACTATTTCCAAATGGATAAGCCATTGTATTCGTTTCTGCTATATGCACCATGGTAAACCTGTCCCCAAGGGGATCAGATCTAATTCCTCCAGGGCTGCATCTACTTCAGCAGCCTTTCTCAGAGGGTTCCTACCAGAGACATTCTAGAAACTGCTACCTAGAGCTCAGTTCATACGTTCACCAAACATTACCATTTACCTCTCTTCTCTAAATCTGGAGCAGGCTTTGCCACTGCTGTCCTGTAGGGCCTTATAGCTGCTCCTAATGCTGTATAAATCCATCCTCCCAACCATAGCTTTGGGATTCTACCCAAATGTAATGACTGCAACAGTGAAACACGAACATAGTACAGTTGTGTACACTTACCATAAATGTAGATGTTCGAGTGTATTCACTGTTGCAGTCCTGGTTACCCTCCCTCCAGCCCCCTGTTTTTCTCTAACTACACCTCTCATTTCTGTTACTATCTTTAAAAGCCTTTTTGGTGTATTTGCTTTTTTCTGGGGGTATATGTTTTGTGTTTTTTATTTTATATATATATATATATATTTTTTTTTTTTTTTGCTCCCCGTTTGGGGGGCACCTGACATCTGGGGCAAGAAAAACTGATGTAATGGCATCAGTTGCATGTTTTATACCCCTGACGACCAGACGTCATGGAAGAAGGGACAGCAACCGACGCAGGACCCAAGACTTTGTTAATCAGGCCGACTGAGGGCAACCTGCCAGCAGATTACCCAAATGTAATGACTGCAACAGTGAATACACTCTAACATCTACATTTATGGTACGTGTACACAACTGTACTTTATAGACCTGAGGTGAGCTACTTTTGTCAGCCCTAGAGGGAACCAGAAAGTCTTCCCTGTTTAGTCAAAATGTGCTCATCCCAGGGGGAAGTGCTGTTGTCATTAACCCTGTTGGCCCCAATTTTTCCATTAAAAAAAAAAAAAAAAAAAACAGAAAGCTAAACGTGTATCTGCTCTTGCTGATATTTCCCTGGGCAAGAATAGTTTTAGTTCTGGTTCAGTCTCTAATTCATGCTATTGATCCTTCTTATAAGATGGTTTCTAGTTAAAGAAAAATAGATTCCTCTGTTCTGAGGAGATTCAAGATTCTGAAACTGTTGCCTCCTCTAATTTCTGATTCAGAGTATGGTGTCTGATTTTCCCTGACAGGGTTTCTCTTTCTCCGAGACTGTTTCCAGAATGTGCCAGTAATTTCACTGGGAAAACACTGAGATTTCTTAGTCCTTCGGAAGATACTATGAGTTTTTACAAATGGAATTTGTGGGACTTTTCCCCCATCTCTCCTGTGCTGTCACTATCTGCAATTTCCTTGATAGTCAGCCTGCTGCCCCTAAAAAGGCAGATAGATTGTATTAGATGTCCTTCTATATCACTGTTACAGTATTCATAACCTGTGAGGTTCCTGCTAAGGATAACCCTATGTCCGGCCAGCATACCAAAGCCTTTAATTCATAGCAGCACTGTATGTCACCCGTATAATGCCCATATCAGTGTTAGGGCATAAAGATGATGTATGGAGACACTAAACTCGGAACTGCCATCAGTCCGAACACCATAGTTGCACGTCTGTCTGAGATCCCTTTGCTGTGCTGGCTACACACAGCCTTTTTCAGATGACTACCTGTTAGGGTTCCTTTCCTTTCCTTTTCTTTTCTTTTGTAGTGCATTCAGAGAGTTCTTGTCTTCCAAGAAAGGGAAATGTCAGTGTAGGAAGCAGATTCCCCATAAGGATCATCATGACAAGAGGTTGTTTTGTCTAGGCCCTTCTCACAACCACACTCAGTGTTATATTTGTCAAGTTTATGCCAAAGACTCTTCATAGCTGTCTCTCTTCTCTCTCCTTTTATCTTGAGAATCATAGTCTCAAGTTGTTGGCCCAGAGTACCATGGCCTGAATCTTCCCTGAGGTAAAGCAGCCTTGTAAGAAAAAAGCTAAGAAGTCAGTCTGATACTGCCACTTTCCAGTCTCTGGTGGATGATACCCATGAAGACCACCTGGTTACAGACGTCTTCTCTGCCGCAATACTGTCAGAGGTCAGAATGGAACTGGCTTTCTTGCATGCCTTCTGAGGCTCTGTAGCAGATGTGGAGGGGGAGCCACGGCTGATCATATCTGAGAGGCCTAGGGGGATTCCTCAGATCTTAAGGAAGAAGTTCCTGGTAACCTGATTGAGTGAAGGGACGGTGTTGAACCACCAGTATTTGTTAAATTCTGCATCTCCCATAAGAAGATACTAAAGACTAAGTATATTTCTCTCACTGTTTTTGCTCAGGGCTTGTTTATTGCCCTGATGGATTTGAAACCATTCCAGGGGGTTTCAATTCCTGACCTACCTTGGTTGCCTTCCCTAAAAGAACTAGGAAACCTGATTCTTCTGAGGCATCGAACTCGATAAGAATTCCTTGGAATACTCCTTGCAAATGCCATCACCTTTGGACTACAGCTTTTAGGAGGAGTATAGTATTGTCCTTTGGGGGATACAATGATTTGCATGATGGAGCATTTTAAGTAGTACTGGTCCCAGGTTTCTGACATCAAGAAAAGGTATTATGAGTTGTTACTGATGGACTCCCCTAAGCTGCCTTCTGTTCTCCCTATTTTGGTTGCCCTGTTGGATACTTTTTCAGCTGTTCCTTTGAATCCTGATACTCAACATCCTGCCCTTAAAAAGCCTGTCCTTTTATATAAGGTGCCTGAGGCTTTCAAGGTTCTTTGTGTCCTCCTCCTCCTGACCCTGCTGTGTGATCTGTCTCTGCTGATGAGCCTTCTCGGCTTTTGACCAATACTAAGCTTCTTCTGTCTGACAAGGACAGTCGAGCTATGGAGAGGCTGGGGAAGAAGATCTACACTTTTACCAACCTGGCATTTCATGCCATAAACTTTCAGACTCTCGTGACCAAGTATATTTTATCCATTTTGTCTCAGTTTAGAGGGATTCTGTCTGACCTGCCTCTGTCTGAGGCCAAGTCCACTGCTTGCTGTTTGGTGGGATCACATCTCAGGTGGCCCGTCATTCCATTAAGTGTAGTTACAATGCTGCTGATGCATCCTCTAGAGCTGCTGTTTCAGGCTTTATCACAAGGTGTTATTTCTGGCTCAGTCTTGAGTTTTGTCTGGTGACATTAACTCATTCCCTCCTGTACAGGTCTTTTGAGTGTGCACCTTTAGCGCCCAGTGGGTATTGCTTCAGCCTTTAAAAAAATGAAGTTATCACCGTACAGTTCAAATATTCATATCTCTGGAACCATAAGTGGTACTTAAACTGTAAATGGCAAACTATTCAGGATAAATTAATCTTTGCATTAATGGCATTCATTCAGTTTGATGCTTTACACTGAATTTTATAAGCCAAAATAAAGGCAGTGATTATTTGATTATAAATTTTATAATGTTTAACTAGCTTATGATATCTCGATAACCATTCAAGCAAGACACGTACTGCCAGCAGGATTTTCTTCATACAGCTGAGTTTTTATATGAGGCTATGCAGTTCTGTCTGTTGCCTGAATGTTCAGATATTTAGAGAAATATGAAAATTATTACAATACAAATAAACAGTATACAAATTTTATCTCTTTAGCTGTATTAGACTTTTCCATAAGGATCATCACAATAAGTGTTTGTTTTGTCTAGGCACTTCAATACAATTATTTGCTATCATGTATGTTTTAAGATGAGATCTTCTGATATCTTGTACATAGCATGGTTTTGGAATTATTAATGCAAATATAAGCAAGCAAGATTTGATCCCTAGAGGCATCAGTGGAAGAAAACTGCCGAAACAGCTGAAGGCACACTCTGCTATAATGAGTTAAGGCTAAGCTTTTGATGCTCTTTTAGATTACTAAAATCTCTTCAGTACTCTAATGGCTGATTGACTTAAGACCTTACAGGACCAGGACAAGGTCATGAAGAACCTTAAAACAGAATATCTGAAGTAGTTAACTTCATTTGATCAGCAACCTGTGGGTTTCGGATCCGAGCCGGCAGCTTTCCTAGCCAAAGATCCGAGCTCCAAGCTCCTCCCCTACCCATAATGCCCTGCCACCTCCCTCTAACCCTCAGATCTCATTTGCTTCTTTAAGCATCTTAGAACGAGCTCCTAGCATGGGTGTTGTGAGTTTAGTTTTTTACACTTTTCTTCTGTCAAAAAATTTCTAAAACTTTGTGTGTGTGGTTCCCTTCTCTCCCTTAGTACTTTTTGGGTAGTTTAAAGCTTCTTAGTCTAGTTAAAAGTTAATTCCCCCTCCGTCTGTGTGTGAAGGTGTGTGCATGTGGGCCTGTTCTTTTCCTTTTCTTAAAAATGTCTGAAGGCCCAAAAGCTATGTTTTCTAAATGCTCCGAGTGTGGCCATAAGCTGTCTCCAGCGGATGGCCACACTCTGTGCGTTATTTGCCTGGGTTTTGACCACCTTTCTTCGGGCTGCACTGTTTGTGCAGCCTTCAACCCCAGAGCTTTGAGGGATAGGAAGACGAAGCTAATCCTTGCGGGCCTTTTGCCCCATGATTCCACTTCTTCCTCCTCCCCCTCTGTGGCACCAGCTGCGGCTGCTCCACCTACCGCCCCCCAATCCCCTGGCCGGGACGCAACCTCCCTCTTTGGTTCAGGAGGAAAGGGACGGCAGAAAGAAAGATAGGAAGGACAAGGAGTGGGAGAAAGAAAGGCACTGTAGCCACAAGAGGCGATCCGAGTCAGCTCCATTGGCCCCGCCGTCTGAGCAGCTTGCCTCTCCCCTTAAGGTCTCTGGGTCTTCCCCCTCCTGGCTTAGTTCTCCACGTTTCTCGCCGGAGGAGGAGACCTGGTCACCTTTCGAGGTCGTCTAGGCGGCCTTGCCGGCCTCGGCGGCCTCATCCAGGTCAACCAGGAGTCTATCAGATGCAGACATTGACCGGATGATGCGTCGATTTCTTCAGGCCCAGCTGCAGATGGGAGTGGTCTTGCACCCCCATCTTTATGTGGGGGAGCTCGACCCCTATTTTCGCCCCATTGCTCCTTCTCCGACCCGCTATCTGGGTTCGGAGCTGTCTGATCCGACGAGCTTCGGAGACGGGGTAATGGCGCCGGCAGTGTTTCCTACTTCAGCGCCGACTGTACCCTCGAGTCTGTCAGATCCGATCTCTCGGGGCCGTGATTTGAGCATCTGATCCGGAGGGGTCAGTGCATCTTCGGCTCCATTGAGGTCGGAGCGCATTACTCTTTTGGACCCAATCAGATCATCTCCAGCTCCGATCTGCATGCCGGATCCGAGGGGACTGGGCATGGGGCTTTGAACTGTAGACTGATGTACAGTCATCTTAGGTTTTAAAGGAGTTTTAAGCTTAGCATAAGATTTAATGGTGAGTGTAGTCGGTCTGAAGACACCTTCTGCAACCGAAGGTGCTTCCACTGCACCGGGGTCTACTTCTGCTCCGGTGTCGGAAGATGGCTGCGTCGGCCTAGTAGACTCCGCTTGAGAATCCACAGCTGTCTGAGGTTCCAGTTCTGTGGTCATCAGGGGCTGCATAGGCGCCTCACTGAAAACTGGAGAACTGGCGACAGGCCCAGCAGAGGCCTCAGAGTCTGGCTTGTTCCTAGGCTGCCTGTCCTTATCCTTGCATTTTTTTATGTATGATGACTGCAGCAGGGTGAACACTCGAACATCTACATTTATGGTAGGTACAAAACTGTACTTTTGGAACAAGGGTGCCCCAGTGAATGCCATGGTGGTAGTGGCTGCCACTAAAAAGGAATTAGCATAGGAGAGTTCCTCGGTACATCCTTCAGACAAGGAGTCTCGGACAATGGACCGCCTCGGATAGCGGATGTTCACTTCAGCGACCTTCTCTGTAAGGTCACAGAACTATATGGCGCATGTAATTCGGCTCCAGCGGGACCTAATCAAAGAAGTACGCTGGATCACCCCCCAGAGTCCATGTTGGCCAAGGACAAACGGACCTTCTCGGCTCGAATGGCCACTCTTAAGTCAATTACTAACACATCTATGCGGCTTCTCTCCCATGCCACGGAGGGAGCGGCTAGAGCCAGCAGAACACTCATTGTCTTACGTCAACAGGCCTGGCTCAGTCTCTGCGACTTTGTGGAACCCTTCAAGGCGTCCTTCGCGAATGCCCCTTTTGACGGTTCTATGCTTTACGGCAAAACCGTCCATGATGCGCTTCTCCAGAGTGAGAAAGACGGGAAGACGTTGTCTGCCGTCGGGATCCGCTTCTCGGCTCCTCAGAGGTCCTTGTCCAGGAACCAAAGAGGACAAAAGAAGATGTGGTTCCGGAAAGCTCAACAATCTCGTTTCGCTCTGGATCCTTCGTCCTTCAGAGGCAGAGGAGGACAGGGTGGACGCCAGCCCAGAGGCAGAGGGGGGCAGAAGAATTTCGGGTCGAGGGAACCCTTTTCCGATCGACCCACGCAGCAACCCTGAGGGGTTGCCCAACTGCTCCTCTCTAGAGGCAGTCGGGGGGGGTGCTTCTCGGAGCACCTAGCACATTGGGAGTACATTACGACAGATCGCTGGGTGCTCCGAATCATATCCCAGAGGCTATTCAGTTCCACTCCTAACGTCTTCTCCCCGGTCGGGGAGCCTCCCCGATGTCCTACCCAATCAGAGGGAGGTAGCAGCCCTTGAAATAAGAGAGCTGGTAAGAAAGAGCCATCCAGCACGTCCCCCTCGGGCAATCCAGATCAGGCTGTTACTACAGGGTTTTTTTGGTGCCAAAAAAGACGGGGGACTTAACGGCCGATTCTCGACCTGTCCACAATGAACTTGTCAGTCGCCAAAGAAAAGTTCCGGATGGTCACTATTCAATCCATTCTCCTACTTTTACAAGAGAACGACTGGATGTGCTCGATAGACCTCAAGGATGCGTACTACCACATTCTAATGGACAGGCGATCCAGGAGGTTTCTCTGCTTTCGGCTGGCAGCCAGCCATTATTAGTTCAGGGTCCTACCCTTCGGTCTCACCACAGCCCCCAGGGTGTTCACCAAGGTCATGGCAGTTGTAGGGGCCCACCTGAGGCTTCAGGGAATACAGGTCTTTCCTTACCTGGATGAGTGGCTCCTAACCGCCCCCACCAAGCATCTACTATGTTCAGGCAGGGACGACTACTTACATCTAGCCCACCATTAGAGATCACGATCAACCACGAGAAATCCTCCTTTCAGCCTATTCAGATCTTGGATTTCATAGGGGCCAGGGTAGATGCTATACAATCCAAAGTCTTTCTGACAGCGGACAGACTCCGCAACCTAAATCTTCACATTTTGGCTCTTCTACAATCATCAACCCCATCCAGCGGAGTTAGTCCTGAGGGCCCTGGGGTCCATGGCAGCAGCCATCAACCTGTCACCGATCGCACGTCTGGATGAGAATCCTCCAGTGGACCTTACAGGTCCAGTGGTCCATCCTACGTCATCCCCTGTCTTCACCTATTCCCCTCAGCAGGGTTTGCAGGGAATCTCTACTTTAGTGGCTCCATTCCAGGGACCTCCGGGAAGGACAACCCTTGTCCATGTCACCACCCCAAGTCACAGTGACCACGGATGCATCTCTCCTCGGGTAGGGGGGGCATTGCATGGGCAGATCCGTCCAAGGCACGTGGACTCTCACAGAGACCTCCTTGCATATCAATGTCCTGAAGATGAGGGCGGTGCTTCTAGCATTGCAAGCTCTCCATTCCCTTCTTCCTCCAGGGACTATTGCAATTCAAACAGACAACATGTCAGTAGTCTGGTGCATCAACAAGCAGGGGGGAACCAGATCTTACCCACTTTGCCGAGAGGCCATGAGAGTGTGGGAATGGGCGATATCCACCAACCGCTTTCTCATAGCAACGCACATACCGGGTCGGTCAAACATTCTAGCGGACAGGTTGAGTCAAACTATCCTCTCACCTTACGAGTGGTCTCTGAACCCATTAATAGCGGAACAGATCTTCCTCAGATGGGGTCAACCTTGCTGCGATCTGTTCGCGTTGCCTTCGAACACAAAGTGCAGCGAGTTCTTCGCTCTAATTCCCCCACCAGGGGAAGTCCCCAGAGACGCTCTGGTTCATGCTTGGCCATCTGGTCTTCTTTATGCTTATCCTCTTCTTCCGTTGATGACAAAATTCTTGCAGAAAGCTCTTCGGTTGGGGAGCAGAGTTATCCTCATAGCCCCATTCTGGCCTTGCCAAACCTGGTTCCCATGCCTAAAGTCTCATCTAGTACATCCTCCCATTCCGGATCTGATTTCTCATCCCTTGGGATTGAAGACCCCCGACCTGGACAACCTCAAGCTCTCTGCTTGGTTGATCCAGTTCCATTAATGGCTAGGACTCCCAGTATCTCATCCTCAGTTAAGGCCATCCTGGTGGCCGCTCATAAGCTTTCTACCAGGAGAATCTACAAGAGTAAATGGAACCGTTTCTCTATCTGGGTGGAGCATAGGAATTTGGATCCTTTTACAGCTCCTATCCTAGCAGTCCTCGACTTTCTATCCCATATTTTTCATCAAGGGGCTAGTTCTTCTACTGTTAAAGTTCAATTGGCAGCTATTTCCCACTTCCATGTTGGAAACAGTTTTGGTCCCCTAGCTTCCTCTAAGATTTGCAAGACCTTCCTGAAAGGAACTTTCCTGTTAAGACCCCCTGTTAAAGATGCAGTTCCTCCATGGGATTTAACCCTAGTTCTTCAGGCTCTGACTGGCTCCCCCTTTGAGCCTGCAGCTTCAGTCGACTTAAAGTATGTATCTTGGAAAACTGCCTTCCTGATTGCTATTACCTCAGCTAAGAGGATATCGGAGCTTCACGCTCTAAGCCTCCATACATCATCCTTCATAAAGACGGGGTTTCCCTCAGGACTAATCCCTCCTTTCTGCCTAAAGTGGCTTCCAAAGCCAACATCAACCAGTCCATCAATCTACCTGTCTTCTTTCCTAATTATCAGAACAAAGGAGAGTATAAACTTCATTGTCTGGATGTACATAGACAGTTGCGATTTTACTTAAACAGAACAGCTGAATTTCGAAAATCAGATCAACTCTTTGTTTCATTTGCTACGTCCTGTCTGTGTAAGCCAGTGACTAAAGTAACCTATTTAGATGGATTTCCCAATGCATCCTTCTCTCATACAGAAGCTCTGGTCGACCTGAGCCCCTGAGGGTTCGAGCTCACTCTACCCGTTCTGTGGCTACTTCTGCTGCCTTCTGGTCGAGTGTTTCTTTGGATGACATTGTTTCAGCAGCTACTTGGGCTTCCTCTCATACTTTTATTACACATTATAAATTGGATCTAATATCCAGAGGACGCGCATCTTTTGGCTCTGCAGTGCTCCGGAATATCCTTCCATGAGGACCTCCCAAGTTGTTGGTAGCTGGGGACTCTGTCCCACAGGTTGCTGATCAAATGAAGTTAATTACTTCAGATAAAGAAGTTATGTACTCACCATAACGTTCCATCTGAGTAGGTAACTTCATTTGTCAGCAACCAACCCTCCCTCCATCCCCCGGACCTTTAGTTCGTTCTTGAAGGATCATGATATGTCACTTTCTAGATGACATCAGGTGGAACGTTCAAGTAGTTTTTCCTTGTGTTATAGTGATGTTCTATGATACTATGTGGCAAACTCAATCTGAGGGTTAGAGGGAGGTGGCAGGGCATTATGGGTAGGGGAGGAGCTTGGAGCTCAGATCTTTGGCTAGGAAAGCTGCCGGCTCGGATCCGATACCCACAGGTTGCTGACAAATGAAGCTACCTACTCAGATGGAACGTTATGGTGAGTACATAACTTCTTTTTTGTCTCTCCCATGCCTATGTTTCAGAGGAATTGTTCTACTAAAACTGCCTTTGTTCATAGACAAGCCTCATCAGCCATCCAAAGGTAAGAAAGTTCCTAGACGTGTTTTTTCTGGCAAACCATCATTAGGTTGCATAATTGTTAGTGTTTACTTTACCAACACAAGGTGCAGGGTTTGATTCTGACACGGGCTGATTGGCTAGGCTTAAAATGTCCCACAAGGGCAAGTAGCCTAGTACTAATCTATGAACTCAGATGCATAGACTTCAAAAACCTTCCTTTCGGGACAAATCTGCCATAATCTGACAATTCTGCCTTTTCTTCCACTCAACCAGGTTCAACAGATTACATCATATTATTGTTCTTTCAGTCATCTGTCAAGGATAATCCATGGTCTGGAAGTCTCTCTTCCCCCTTTATGGGCAGTCCTTAACCCCCTTCAGATCAAATTCCCCATTTTTAGGTGTGTTGCAAGGTTTACTGGATCCAGATACTATTCAGCCCATCCCAGAATCCCTAAGTAGGTACAGGGTTTTATTCCAGGATGTTTCAGGTTCCCAGAAAGGAGGAATCAGGGAGGCATATTCTAGACATTTCTTTTTTTAAATACTTTCCTCAAGGTACCCATCTTTCACCATGCTTTCCCTCAAGACTCACTTTTTTCCTCTTGCTTCCTCAAGCCTTTGTAGTTTCCCTGGATCTGAAGGACATCTGTCTTCATATTCCTGTTCACCATCTATTAAGAAAGTGTTTGTTTCTCCGTTTCTTCCTCTCATTTTCACTTCTGTGCCTTGCCCATTGTTTTTTACACAGCCCCAAGGGTATTCATCAAGTGCCTGGCTCCAATCACAGCCTTCTGCAGGCTTCAAGGAGTACCAATATTTCTTTATCTGGTTGATATGTTTCTTCAACCTTTCTCTCATTCCAAGGTCCTGCAGGACCTGCATTTCACTTTCACAGCCTGGTTTTCATCAACAATCTCCAGGAGTCGGTCCTCTCCCCCACTTAGAATCACATCATGTGGAAATGCAAGATCCAAACTGTTTAAATGCTCGCCTCTGTGCCTGCCCCCAACCTACTGTCTCTAACAACCTACTTCTAGTCCTTTCCTGCTCTATCTCTTATGCCTGCCAGGGAATCTTTGAGGGCTCTGGTTCATTGCCTCAACCACCCACTATGTTCCCTTTTGCCAAACTTCATATGAGGAAGTTCCATTGCTACCCATAGCTGGTGTGGCTTCAGCATCACCATCCTCTGGAGTTTCCTATTCCCTTACCACTTTGTTTAAAACTCAAGCATAAGTGGTGGATTCAACACAACTCTCAACCCAGACTACAATTTCCAACCTTCTGCTCTAAGGAGCTCTTTACAGACTCTTCAAATCATGAGTGAGAGCTGCTTCATGCAGTATGAGGGTTCGGGATCTCTGGATCACATCAACGTCGAGAGACATGCACTTATCTTTGCTCTCCAATCAATCGACTCCTTTTTGTCACCAGACCCTTTAAGGGTCTATACAGACAACACCACAGTCATGTGGCACATCAACAAGCACTGGGGCACAAGGTCTTATCTTCTTTGTGGATTAACCCTTCAGATCTGGGATCTAACTATCAAAATGTAGGTTTCTCTTCAGGCAGTTTACATTCCTACAGGATAGAACCTGGTGGCAGAGACTGAGTTGGTCTAGGATACTACCTCACAAATGGATGCTTCACAGAGAGGTGATTTTTGACATAGTTATTGGTGGGGTATCCCTCAAGTGGATCTATTTGCCTCCTCTCTGAACAGACAGCTTCCTTGCCTCTGTTCTAGAACCTGAAGTCATCTGGTTTGAATGGTGGATGCTAATGCTTTTTCTTGGAAGGGGATGTTTCTTTATGCTTTTCCTCCTCTTCCCTGGGTTCTACACAAGATCAAACAGGACTCTCCAAACATTTTGTTGGTGATTCCCTTTTGACCCAGGCAGCATTGGTTGCCCCCCCACCCTTTATCATCTGGCCAGGAGCAATCATTCATCACAAGTTACCTGACTTGGATGGATGATGTCACACAAGACAAGAGGTCTCTCCTTCACCCTCATCTGGTCACTCTTCAGTAGACACTTTGGGTGATGGTGTTTTACTCCCATTTCAACACCAGTTCTCTGAGGACATCTAAGGTTCAGCAGGATGTCAGGAAACCTAGTACAAGAAAATCATACCTGTCCAGATGGAAGAGATTTTCTGTTTGGTGTCGTAAGCGTCACCAAGATCACTTTTCAGTGGGGTCCCTTTTGTTCTGTCTTACTTGTGTGAACTGCTCCATGCTGGTTTGGCATCTGTCAAAGCTTGCTTGTCAGCAAATCTCTGCTTGTCTGTCTTTGAATCCTCCATTGGCCCCTTGTTTTGAGGTTAAACAATTCCTGAAAGAAGTCCTCCATTTCAGGCCCCAGGAAAGCCCATCCATCTTTCTCGGGATCTTAATTTTGCTCTTGAGAAATTGACCTAGTCTTCCTTTGAACCTGCTGCCGCTACCACCTTTCTGCAACATTGTACCTGGAAGACTGTTTTATTGGTTGTTGTCACCTCTGCCAGTAGAGTTCCTGAACTCCAAGCCTTGATGGCAATTGCCCTTTTTCGAGTTTTCATAGGGACAAGGATGTCTCTTCATACTTCAACCCTTCTTTTATGCCCAAGGTTGTCAATGAGTTTTCCCTTAATCAGTCTATCCACGTTCCTTCCTTTTTTTTTTTTTTCACGTCTGCATAATCTGCTAGTGAGACTGGTCTACACATCTTTGATCTTTATAGACAGCTCAGGTATTATTTAGACAAGGCAAAGGCTATACATAAATCTGAGCAACATTTTGTTTCTTTTCGTACTAGAGCATTGGATTTGGCAGTCTGTAAGCAAGCCTCTCTCCTCCTGTAGTTCTTTTGTTATTCCTTTCATGGCAAACAGCTTTCTGCCTCTGTCTGGGCCCATTTCTACCTGGGCAGTGGCCTCCACTGGGGCTTTTTTCAGGAATTTGGACACCATTTCTATCCTTGCAGCTGCTACTTGATGGTCTTTGCACACCTTCACTAAACCTTACAAGTTGGATGTCATTTTTAGAGCCAAGGTGGATTTTGCCAAGACTAGCCTTCATGAGCTTGTGGAGAGTTTCTCTTTGCCTTCCTCCTCCCTTCCATTACAGTAGCTTATGGACTCCTCCCATAGGTTATGAATACTGCAGCAGTGATATGGAAGGACATACAGTATTCATTCCCTCCCTCCTAGTCCCTCTTTTCTTCCATGTTTCTGTTAACATCTGTTGGCCAAGAAGTCTTTGCCCTTCTCCTTTGGCATCTTTTTGCTGGGGTGGCTCTAGTTCTCTTGGGGCACATCAGTTCTGAGTTTGGCACGTCCGTACATCACCTTTATGCCTTACGCTGATGATGGGATCATATGATGCTGACAAGAATTAAAGGCTGTGGTGTGCTGGCCAGACATAGGGCTGTCTTTGGCAGAAGAATCCCATAATGAATACTGCAACAGTGAAGAGAAGGTTATCTACTGTTATGGTAAGATTTTATTTAACTGTACTTTCCTCAGTCTTAAGCTTTTATGCACTTCCGAAATCTGACAGTAGCTATAGCTTTAGTTAATATTAGTGCTGCTAAACATTTAGTTAATTCCAATCCTTCACTTTCTGACAGGGATGATAAAATGATTTGTAAGTATGAGGGTGTATATGCTACTGCAACTTTGATTTTCAGAATTTTGAATGATCAGGCTTGTGTTTATTCTGACTAATTGTGAAAGTATGAGGAATGTTTTATGTGCAGTTACTTCTTGTGAGGAAAAATCTGCTTTAAATGGTTTAGTTTCTCCTGTTTCACAGGTCACATGTCTGATACTTTTAGGCCTGTGACCACTGGTACTGTTTTGAGGAGGTTTACCTGACTGCATTCTCAGAACCTTCCAGAAGATGTTAAAATGAGATTAAGTTCTTCCTTGGACAGAGAGTTATGAGAGGGTTAAACTGATTCAGGAGTCGTCTCAGGTTTTCAGTATGTCCTTTCCAAATTTTTCATGGTATTGTCTACCCCATAGTACAGTTTTGACAAGAAGCAAAATAGTCTCCGCTAAATGCTGGTAAACATACATTTAATAAGCAATGGCAAAGGAGTCCCAAAAAGAAAGTTGGAACCCCCAAAACCCAAGGACAGTCTAACAAGTCAGAATGATTAAGGGGACAGTGTATGGCACTCCCGTTTCCCTTCCAGTATGTCTGAATTTCTATTACTCTGTCTCTCTCTGTCTTTGTCAATAAATGGTTTCAGACACACAGGATGTCCTTCTATTCAATGTTGCAGTATTCTTTACATATGGATAGTATTCCTCTACTTGACCCTGATGTCCGGCTTGTATACAAAAGCTTCAACCTACTGCCTGTATGTGGGACATCGCACGTAGACTTCTAGAACGTCAGCCATAAAAGGGATGCCTGCACTTACAATCCTAAGAATTTTTTCGCCACCATTCGGAAAGGTTGACTTGTACGTTTGGTCTGCCTTTGGAAACTTTTTTCTGTTCTTCAGCTTCAGATAAGTACCCCATTGAGGAATTATTTGGTTGCTTCTGCCTTTTGTTATTGTTCATGTCATCCAGAAAGGGCAAGTGTAGGGTGTGGAAGGCAAATTCCACATAAGGATAGTCACGAGCTTTGTCTGTTTTGCTTAGGGCCTACCCACTACCATCGGTCCTTCTCTGTCTGTCAGGCCTTTTTGTCCCCAAGACTTTACATAGCCTGCTGTCTGTCTTAAACCTATATCGAGAAAGCTAGAGGCTTAGACATTTGGCTAAGTAATCGATGGAGGCTTCTGCAAGTTCCTCCGAGCCGTCCTTGAAGAGGAAGGTGGGCAAAGCTAGGCCCAAGCCCTCTTCGGCTGCACCTTCTCTCTCCAAAGTACCCCTTGGGGTTGATGAAAATCCAGTGCCAGTGATACGGTCGGAGGTCCAGTGGGAACCGCAAAGGAAGCCATTAGGAGTGGGTATCCAAAGACATCTGAAGCTACGTAGCCGTCCGGTTTGGATGATTTGGGGGAACCATGACTACTTATTTTGGAGGACTTGGGAACTGGTCCAGTTCCCTTGCAAAAAGAAGCTCCGGGTGTTAGGCCTCCATCTGACCTTGCTTCTACACTAGAAAAACCTGCCAGACATGCAGCTTCTGCTTCTTTTCTTAGGAGATGCTCTTGGCTGTGTCTACAGGCTCTCCCAGATAACATCAAGGCAAAACTGCTTGATGCTCCCTTGGACAATTCTGCTCTTTTTAGTAAGGCTGCTGCAGAACTTTTTAAAACTCTGAAGGAAAAAGTTAAGGAGCTCCAGGATTTAAAGCACCTGCTATTTTCTGTTTCTCCTAAATTTCATAGGAACTTCTCTGCTAAAACTCCTTTTATTAGGAAACCCTCTAGGTGTACTACTACTTCTGCTCCATCTGGTTCTAGGGCACACAAATCTGCTAGGAGATCCCCTCAGCCTAAAACTATGATTTCTGATCCATCTCCCCAGCAACACTTTGTGGCATCCAGCCCCAACTTCCAAGTCATACTCTTCTGTGTCTCTGTCTTTCTCTTTCAGCCTGGAAGGAGATCACTCAGGATTTTTGGGTGATATCCATTATTCAAAACAGTTACTTCATGACTTGGAAGATGTTCATCGTGCATACAGCTGCAGTAATCACATATGGGTTCTCTGCCGTCAGGCGGGTCCTCGGTCGGCCGAATTCCAAAGTCTTGGTCTGGCGTCGGTTGTTGTCCCCTCTTCCCTGACGTCAGTGCGACAAGGGTATATAAGTTACAGCCGACGCCATATTCTCCAGTCTTTCTTGCCCCAGATGTCAGGTGCCCCCAAAGGAAGGCAATAGATAAATTATATATATATATAAATATATACAAGCAATGCAATGTTATCAAAAAAGAGTAGTTGCAAGCAAATACACCATAGGAGGATAACCCAAAATAGGTTGAATGAGGAGGTGTTAGCCACTAGTCCTATACCTAGAGGGGAAGGAGGGAGGGAAACCTGTACTGCAGCTGTATTAGCACTCTAACATCTACATTTATGTTAGGTACAAAACTGTACTATGTTCATCGTGCATACAGCTGCAGTAATCACATATGGGTAGAATCCCAAAGCTAAAGAGGGGACAACAACCGACGCCTGACCAAGACTTTGGAATTCGGCCGACCGAGGACCCGCCTGACGGCAGAGAACCCATATGTGATTACTGCAGCTGTATTAGCACTCGAACATCTACATTTATGGTAGGTACAAAACTACTTTTCTTTCTTCCTTTCAGGGGATTCCTCAACCTCTCTTAGATCAACTGCATCTGTTTCCTCAGCTGTTAACTTTGCTTTCTATCCAGGGCGCCATTCAACCTGTCCCTTTAAGTCAGCAAGGAAGGGGATTTTATTCCAGGACGTTCTTGGTCCAAGAAAAGACCGTCATTGGAGATCCGTTTTGGACTTCACAGAGTTGAATACCTTTCTGATGGTGCCTTCTTTCAAGATGCTATCCCTCCAGTCTCTTCTCCCCTTGGTTCCTCCTCAAGCATTCTTAGCTTCGCTGGATCTCAAGAATGCTTATCTGCATATTCCTGTTCATTCTCACTTCAGGAAGTTCTTACATTTCTCAGTGGGTTCTTGGCACTTTCAGTTCTCTGTCTTGCCTTTTGCTCTTTCCACTGCTTCAAGGGTCTTAACAAAGTATCTAGCCCCAGCTGTTGCTTCCTTATGATTAAAAGGTCTTCAGGTTTACCCCTTCCTGGATGACCTGCTTTTTCTGGCTAGCAGTCCAGGTCTAGTGCTTCAACACCTAAATGTAGCTATTCCTTTTCTGCAAGGCTTGGGGTTCACAGTACATTAGAAAAAATTTTCTCCACCCATTCAGGATCTCATTTTTTGGGGGTGCAGGTTCAGGGCAGACTTAATGTTTTTTTCCCTTCAGAGAAAGCTCTATTTTTCATAGCTTTCATGGAATCACTTCTCTTTCCTCCATCACTGCCAGAGGAGTTCCTGAGACTTCTTGGGTTCATGGCCTCTGCAATTTCCATCTTGCCTTTTGCAAAACTTCAAGGAGGAAGTTCCAGTGGTTTCTGAAAACAGTCTGGTCCCAGCATGCTTATCCCTTGGAGACTGACATTCCTCCTCTTCCCTGTTTGAAATCATAACTAGGTTGGTGGATGTAGCAACTCCGTCTGAATCCTGGATTACCCCTTCAAATTCCTCAATCAGTACAGAAACTTTTTACAGATGCTTCAGACTTAGGATGGGCAGCAACCTTTGCTTCCGCAAAAGTTCAAGGTCTTTGGTCTCCCTCTTAGAGGAAAGAACACATCAATATTAGGGAAATGAGGGCACTGATTCTAGCCTTACAGACCTTTCGCCCTGTGTTTCTTCCAGGACCCTTCAAGATCCTCACAGACAACACTACGGTCCTTTAGTACATAAACAAGCAGGGAGGCACAAAATCTTGTCTTTGTCACCTAGCCATCAAGGCATGGGAGTTGGTTATTCAGTACAGAGTCTCACTGCACGCAGTGTACCTTCCTTTGGCTCAGAACTCTGTGGTAGATGCATTAAGCAGATCCATGACACAATCCCACGAATGGATGCTTCACAGGGATGTGATCTAGTTCACCAGTGAGGTACTCCAGAGAAAGATCTATTTGCCTCCCCTCAGAACAGACTTCCTCTTTTCTGTGCCAGGGTCCCTCATTCTCAAGCTTGGAAGGTGGACACCCTATCATTCACATGGAAGTGTGATGATGTTCTGTAGTCCTATCTCATCTTCATTCTTGCATATGGGTTTGGAGCCGATCCTCTGCTCCGACTCAGCTGATTACAAAGCTCAAAGTCTCTTAAGTTGGCTCGTGGCAAGGTAGGTATTCCATAATGCACTAGTAAGAATCCCCAGATCTCGTTTGCTGTGTCTACGAGTTCAGAAGTGCTCTCTATCTTGGCCGTGGCTAAGTTGGAATTCTTTCCTTATTCAGTTTTCTATAGTGATCGATGTTAAGTTGTCAATCTCGCCTTCATTCTTGCTGGATGGGTTCGGAGCCGATCCTCGGCTCCGACTCTGCCAATACTAATGCTCGAGAGCTAATTCCACCGGCTCGAGGCTCCCCTATATCCCACAATGCTAGGCGGTAACTACTCAGATCTAGTTTGCCGCTTAGCTGACGAGGTGCTTCTTCTACCGGCTCTGGCAGGTTAGTAAGTTTTCTTGTTCAGAAACGTCAATTACAACCCCTATTTTTTTCCATTTAGTTTAGTTTTAACTAAAGTATTCCATTAGTTTAAATCTGGTCCCCTCTTGTGTTAGAATTCCCTTTTTATTCCCTTCTTAACTTTTAGGCCTTTGGCCCTCTCCCTCTCCTTTCCCTAGTCCTTCAGTGTGACTGGATTTTTATTTTGGTTAAGGGTGTGTCTGTGTGTTGTGTTTGTGTTTTTCTTCACTCAGCTTTTTAGGATGTCTAAAGACTCCAAGGTCTCAGGCTTCAAGAAGTGTGATTCGTGCTGTCAGAAAATGTCTCTGACAGACTGTCACACTTGTATATATTGCCTGGGACCTTTGCACCTGCAGGACTCATGTGCTGTGTGCCATGCATTCAGCCCTAGAGTCCTGCAGGAACGCAAAAATAAGTTGATTCTACGTGGCTTGTTAAAGCCTGAAGGCCCCCCGACCCAGTCTGCGTCGGGGAAGCTTTCTAAGACTTCCAGACCATCGACTCCAGTTTCAGAGCTGTCCCCTGGAAGCATTAAAACGGCTTCGACATCGGCTCCGGCTGGAGCTGATGTTTTCAAATCTCATACCATTACCTCGGCTCTGGCTGGAGCCGAGGTTGACAAGACTCATTTGGCTCCTATAGGTTTATCGGAGCCACCTTCAAAGAAGAGGTCTAGGTCCCCTTCCATCGGCTCCATCCATTCGGCTCCGGGATCCCCTCTTCTGTCGGAACGGAGCCATAGGTCTCATTCCTCTCGGTCCTCCAGGCTGTCCGACCATGATTTACAAAGGGTGGTGAGTAGACTTCTCAAGTCCGCGGCACTGGCCCAAATGCTGCATAGCCCTACTCAACAGTCAGCGACTATTTCCATCCCTGATTTTATTCCTCCTCCAACTCCTTTGAGTTTGGAGCTGGGGCTCATCGGAGCCGTGGCTGTCGGTGCTTCGGAGCCGATAACTTCCCTTTCGGCTCGGTCATCTGCTCCGATTTCCTCTTTAGAGGGATCTCGGCGCCGAGCTTCCCTCGTCGGCTCCAAAGAGGAGAGTGGCATCGGAACCTTGTCCGACCCCGTTCTCCCTCTCGGAGCGTCGGCGCTGGTGAGTTCGGCTCAGGCATTGGCCTCAGAGCCGTCCCTGTCGGTGCCGGGGGGGGTCCTTGTCTCCTCGGAGCGGGGACCTCCGGCCTTGTCTGATAGGGGTGCCTTCGAAGTCATGCGGAGTGTGCTAGATCCAGTGTCTACCCCACAGTCAGCTCCGTCAGCTCCTCCCTCTTCAGTGCCTGCGGTGATTTCTACCCATCCCCTTGTATCAGACCGCAGAGAGCCAGCTCCTCAGGTTTCCCCATTGGGAATTTCCTCCTCTTCCGAGGCCTCTCCTGATCCGGTAGGAGAACCCCCTCGGAAGAGACAGTGCAAGAGGAAGCACATTGACTCCCCTGAGTCTATCACCTCTGACACTGACTTGGAGGAATCTGAAGGTTCCCCTCGGTCCCCCTCTGAGGATGTCTCCTTTGCTGACATCCTTGAAATCCTGAAACAGAGGGGGAACTGGCCCGCCCTTAACCCTTCAGAGGATGAGTCAGTTTACCTTGAGGCGTTTGGCTCTCGCCCTTCCACCTCCTGGGTGTCCCCTCCCTTTGACACCCTTATGGAAGTGGTGGCAAGGAAGGCTTGGACGGCCCCTGATTCAGTGGAACCTACCCCAAGGAGGCCGTCAAAATTTATTACTGCCCCTAAGGAGAAAGAGTTTCTATCTAAAGGGGTCTCTGTTGATGCCATGGTGGTGGCCGCAGCCACTAAGAAGGAGTTAGCCGATCCTTCGGTACCTGTCCATCCTCCTAATAAGGAGTCTAGGACCATGGACAGGTATGGTAAGCGGATGTTTTCATCAGCGAACTTTTCAATGCAGTCGCTGAACTACTTGTGTCACTTCACCCGTCTCCAGAGAGATTTGCTCAAGGATATGGGTGAGGCTATACAGGATCCAACAGCTGAGGGGTTCCAAGACAAAATGAACTCCCAGTTGGCAACCCTGAATTCGATTGTAAACTCCTCCATGCGGCTTATCTCGTATGCTGCTGATGGGGCGAGTAGGGCCGCAGGCACAGGTGTAGCTTTACGACGTCACACCTGGATGCGGCTTTGCAATTTTGCGGACCCTTTCGAGGCGTCCTTCACCAATTCCTCCTTTGATGGCTCAACATTGTTTGGTCCTCAGGTGAAGGATACATTGACTAGGTGTGAGGTGGAAGGTAAGACTCTCTCTGCCGTGGGAGTCCGTTTTTCTACCCCTTCTAGACCTCATCCAAAAGGTCAGAGGGGAGGGAAAATGTGGTTTTGCAAACCTCAGGGAGTCTAATCTGACACACAAGGTCGATTCCCCTCTAGAGGCAGAGGGGGGAATAACAATAGACGCCGCCCTAGGGGCAGAGGAGGTCCGCAGAACCAGGGTAGCAGAGAAACTTTCTCTGATAAACCCTTTCAGCATCCCTGAGGAGCTGCCCGGCTGTCCACCTTCGGAGGCAGTCGGGGGGAGATTATCACTGTACCCAAAAGCCTGGCTTTCCCTCACCCAAGACAAATGGGTACAGTCGATCATATCCGAGTGTTACAAAATTCCCTTTATTCACATCCCATCCCAACCCAAAGGATCCCTTCCAGACGTTCCACCCAGTCTAAGGAAACAAGCAGCACTAGAAATATCAAAGCTGCTGTCAAAAAGAGCTATCCAACCAGTCCCAGCAGACCAGCAAGGATCCGGAATCTACTCCAAATTCTTTTTGGTACCAAAAAAAACAGGGGACTGGAGACCTATACTGGATCTCAGCAAGTTAAACAATTATATCAAAAAATACAAAATTGCGGATGGTCACGCTACAGTCCATTCTACCCTTCTTGGGTCAGGACAATTGGATGTGCTCGATAGACCTTCAGGATGCGTATTACCATATCAAAATGCACAGACGCTCCAGGAGGTTTCTCCACTTCAAGCTGGGAGCCAGTCACTACCAGTTCAGAGCCTTGCCCTTTGGTCTCACTACAGCCCCCCCCCCCCCCGAGTGTTTACCAAATGCATGGCAGTGGTCGCGGCTCACTTGAGACGTCAAGGATTCCAGGTGTTTCCATATTTAGACGACTGGCTCCTTACCGCCACCACCAGACATCAACTGCTTCTATCCAGAGACTTCACCATCCAAACTTGCTAAGCTCTAGGCATTTCAATAAATTTCGAAAAATCTGCCTTGTCGCCTTGTCAATCTATTACCTTTATAGGCGCCACCTTAGACGCACTCAATCTTTCCGCCAGACCTACAGAGCAAAGAGTGTTAGATATCCGCAAACAAGTTTACCTTCTATTACAGTGCAACAAGGTAAAAGCCAGGGTAGTCTTGAAGTTATTGGGAATCATGGCAGCTACTATCACCCTTCCCCCCCTTAGCTCGTTTCCACATGAGGATCCTCCAATGGATGCTGTTTACTCAATGGTCCTTCCAACAGCTCCTGATGTCTCACATCATACTAATAACTCAATCATGCAAGAATCACCTGTCTTGGTGGATCACATCACCTCAAGTTCTCCAGGGCAGACCTTTCAAATCCCCCCCAGTCGCCACGGTGACAACGGACGCCTCCCTGATCGGGTGGGGGGGGGCATTATCAGGGCAGGACAGTCCAGAGCACGTGGCAACCTTTCGAGTGCCACTTGCACATAAATGTCTTAGAGATGAGAGCAGTGCTTTTAGCATTGCAAGCCTTTCAGGACTCTCTTCCCACAGGGACTATTGCAATTCAGACGGACAACATGTCCGTAGTGTGGTACATCAACAAATAGGGCGGAACCAGATCCTACCCCTTATGTCGAGAGGCACTCAGACTTTGGCAGTGGGCGATTTCTTCTCAGCGTTTTCTGATAGCAACGCACATTCCCGGGAAGTCCAACGTGATTGCGGACAAGTTGAGCAGGGCCATTCTCATGCCCCACGAGTGGTCTCTAAAGAAATCAATGCTGGAAGAAGTCTTACAAAGATGGGGCCAGCCTTGCTGCGATCTTTTTGCTACTCCCCAAAACAGCAAGTGTCACGACTTCTTCACTCTCTTCCCGTTACCAGGCCATCCCACCAGAGATGCTCTAGTCCACGATTGGCCCCGGGGACTTCTGTATGCTTTCCCCCCTTTTCCACTGATATCTCAATTAATTCAGAAAGCTATCACCTTGAGAGTTACAATGATCCTCATTGCCCCTTACTGGCCTCGACAGATATGGTTTCCGTTCCTCCATCATTACCTGTTGGAGCAGCCTTGGCATCTGGACCCAGTGCCAGATCTGTTGACCCACCAGTCGGGCCAGCTGCACCACTCCCTTCATTCTCTCAACCTCACAGCATGGTTTCTCCGATTCCGACCCTAGCCAGGCTTCCCTTAATCTCTCATTCAGTCCGAAACATCCTGATAGCCTCTCACAAATCTTCTACCAGGAAGATTTATAATAGTAATTGGAAACGTTTTTCCTTCTGGGCAGCATCAAAAAATAGACCCCTTCACGGCACCTATCCAGTCTATCCTAGACTTTCTGGCAGAGCTCTTTCATTTAGGCTCTTCTTCATCTACCATTAGAGTACAACTAGCTGCTATATCTAATTTTCATGTAGGTGTCTCAGACTCCAGTATCATGTCCCATAAGCTCTGCAAAGCCTTTTTAAGAGGTGTTTTTCTGCTCAAGCCCCCAATTAGATCCCCCACCTCAATGGGACTTGAATTTGGTTCTGGCATCCTTGATTCTCCCCCCCTTCGAACCAGCGGCTTCATGCCCTCTTAAGTTGCTCTCATGGAAAACACTTTTTCTAGTAGCCATAACTTCAGCTAGAAGGGTATCTGAACTTCATACTCTGTGCAGTCGTCCTCCTTACTTAGTTTTCCACAAAGATGGGGTGTCCCTCCGGACTAATCCGTCCTTCTTACCTAAGGTTTCCTCTGAGACAAACCTGAACCAAACGATTGATCTCCCTGTCTTCTTCCCTGACTTTTCCAACAGGTCGGAACAAAAGTTACATTTTCTAGATGTTCACCGCCAACTTCGATATTATTTAGACAGGACTAAACAGTTCAGGAAATCTGATCAGCTTTTCCTGTCTTATGTGGAAGGGAAATTGTGCTTTCCAGTTACTAAAGTGTCCCTTTCAAGATGGCTTACCTCTATAATTACCTTCATCTATGAAATCAGACATCAAAAACTGCCTTCAAGACCTAGAGCTCATTCAACTAGGGCATTAGCTACATCTGTAGCTTTTCAGGACAGGCTGCCAATAGATTCCATTTGTGCAGCAGCCACTTGGGCTTCTCCTCATACCTTCATTTTGCATTACAAATTGGATATGGCCTCCAGAAACCGTGCCAACTTTGGTTCCACTGTTCTCAAGAGTCTGTTCCGATAGGCCACCCGGAATAAGGTACTAGGGACGCGGTCCCATCCAGCAAGAATGAAGGCGAGATTGACAACTTAACATTAAGAAGTTATGTACCTACCATAACGTTCCATGTTAGTTGTCTTCTCGCCTTTTTTCTTGTGTCCCACCCTCCTTCCCCCTAGCCTGGACAGACCGATAGGAAATTTTGCAATCTTCCTTTGGAGTTTTCCTTCCCACATGTTCTACCACCTCTATTCCCCCTTTTATGTTTGTGGTAGCTTACATTCAGGTTTATATGGAAGTGGGTTCTTTTTTCTCCATACTGTGGAGACCAGAGCTGCTCGGTTTAGCTATCAAATGAGATCTGAGTAGTTACCGCCTAGCATTGTGAGATATAGGGGAGCCTCGAGCCGGTGGAATTAGCTCTCGAGCTTTAGTATTGGCCGAGTCGGAGCCGAGGATCGGCTCCAAACCCATCCAGCAAGAAAGAAGGCGAGAAGAAGACAACTAACATGAAACGTTATGGTAGGTACATAACTTCTTATTTTTGACTAATAGTAATTTAGTATCAGTAACTTAACAGTTATCTAGGAGTAATTTAGTTTGTATGTTTTTTGACTTATTGCAAATTATTGGCCATCGTTTCCACAGGCCTTTTTTCTTAGTGGTATCCCTTCTTTCTGTGTGCTAGTTATTGCTAAAAATTTTTCTCTTGGGCATAGGTCCGTTTTTTTAGTTATGACCTATTCTAGCCTTTGTTTGACTATAATAGTAGTTTAGTATTAATAGCTTAACACTTGTTATCTAGTAGTAATTTAGTTAGTGTGTTTTTTGAATTTATTGCAAATTGTTGGCCGTTGTTTCCGCAGGCCTTTTCCTTAGTGTTATCCCTTCATTTGTGTGTGCTAGTTATTGCTAAATTTTTTCAGGTCCGTTTTCTAGTTAGGACCTATCCTAGCCTTTGTCTGTTGCTTGTTGGTCTCTTTTGCCTACTTCTCTGCCTAGGGCTAGGCCCGTTTAAGTTAGAGGACCTTGTCCTCTCTTCCTATCATCCTTTATGTTTATCTTTGTGATCGTATTTGTGACAATATGTCTAAAGAATCTAGGAATTATAAACCTTCGGATTTTAAAGTTTCTTAAATGTTCTCAAAAAATGTACCTGACTGACGGACATAGTATTTGTGTTTATTGCCTGGGAGCTGTTCATCTTCAGGAGACATGTACCTTTTGCCACTCTTTTATTTCTCGGGTTCTCCAGGAAACGAAGAACAAATTGATCTTGAAAGGTAGTCTCAAACCTTCTTTTGAGGAGGATTTAGCCAGTTCTTCAACGTCTCATTTTAGGTCTCTCTTCCAAAAAAGAGAAGGTCAAGTCGGTCAAAAGAGAGTCTCCTACACCGACTGTTAAATCAGGACCTCCACAAAAAATTTGCTGAACTGGACAAACCTTCTACCTCTTCGGCTCCACTTCCTTCGGAGCTGGTCGAGGTTATTGACATTGGCACTCCACCGATTTCTGAACCCATACCTCAGAGCCAGTCTAGAGATTTATTACCGGTGTCCCCAGCCCTCAGATCTCCGATTTTACAGAGATCTTGAATCACCTACCTTGTCTTCCAGATCTTCCAAGAGTCTTTCTGAGGAGGATGTCGAGAGAGTGGTGCTTAGACACTTGAAGTCGTCGGCGCTAGCAAATTTGTTGCCAGCTCCGACCCAATCTGTTCCTCCTCTGAGCCACGTCAGTCTTTCGGAGCCAGAGCTATCAGTGCTGTTTGTTGTGGAGCCATCTGTTCCTGCACCCCTACTGTCTGTCTCAGAGCCGACTTCCACTCCACCTTCAGTGCCATCCTTGGTGTCTAGGAGCTGAAGCTCTCCAATCAACCCTGACGGGGACGCTCGGACCCGAACTTCTTCGGTTCCAAGCCTACCTCTGTGTGTCGGCTTGGCTGACCTCAGATCTTACATGTGCCTCAGAGCCGATTGCTCTGGAGCCAAGGGCTACTTCTACTTCCTCAGAACCGGTGGTGTCCTCTGAGCCGGAGAGATCTGGCCTCGAGATGATGAGGAGCGTGCGGTCTAGGTCTTCAGCTCCACACAAGAGTACTAATGCTCTTCCCTCTCAAGCTCTGACCTCTTTCTCAGCACCATCTCTCTGTCTTGACAGCAGAGACCTGCAGCCTCAGGGATGCCCCATTGGGTGTCCCCCAGTCTTCCGAGACCACCCCAGAATACCCTTCTGAGGAGCCTCCTCAGAAGAGAACTTGCAAGAGGAAACATGTAGACTCCCCTGATGAGTCCATCACCTCTGACACTGACCTCGAGGAGTCAGAAGGGGTCCCCTAGGTCGTCCTCTGATATCTCCTTCGTAGATATCCTAGAGATCCTGAAACAGAGAGGTGGCTTGGCCCACTGTCACCCTTTCTGATTAGGAGTCTGTGTACCTGAAGGCTTTCAGATCTCAACCTTCAGCCTCTTTGTGTCTCCACCTTTCGATGAGCTGTTAGATTTAATGAGTCTAAAGGTGTGGGAAACTCCTGATGCCATGGAACCAGTCCCCAGAAGGTCCAATAAATTTCTTTCAGCTCCCAAAGACGAAGAATTTTTGACCAAAGGTGTACGTGTAGATGCCATGTTGGTGGCAGCAGCCAGAAAGAAGAAACTAGTGGAAACTTCATCTGTCCACCCACCGATCAAAAAGTCTCGAACGATGGACAGATACAGGAAGCATATTTTTTCTTCAGTGGCTTTTACACTCAGATCGCTGAATTACCTCACTCATTTCACTAGGCTTCAAAGAGATCTAAAGGAGCTAGGAAATGCTGTCCAAGGTACTTTAACTGGAGGAGTTCCTGAGAAGGTTACAGCTGAGTTGTCTACCTTAAACTCCATTGTTAATTCCTCCATGAGGCTGATATCTTATGCAGCAGATGGAGTGAGCAGGGCAGCGGGTTCAGGAGTTTCCCTTAGGAGGTACTCCTGGATGCAGTTATGCAACTTTGCGGAGCCCTTCAAATCTACATTTACCAATGCCCCCTTTGGCTGTTCTCTGTTTGGACCAAAGGTAAAAGACCCACTCAGCAGATGCGAGCAGGAAGGGAAAACTCTCTCTACCGTGGGAGTACATTTTCCTTCCCATCTAGACTATACCATAAGGGTCAGAGAGGCGGAAAAATGTGGTTCTTGAAATCTCAGAGATTTTTCCTGGACGCACAAGGTGATTCCTTCTCCAGAGGAGGAAGTAATGGTAGATGTCTCCCCAGAGGCAGGGGGGTCTGCAAAACCAGGGTAGCCGCGATTCCTTTCATGGACAATCCCTATCAGCGCTCCTGATGTGAGGCCCGACTGCACTTCTCTGGAGCCAGTTGGGGGTCGCTTATCTTTGTACCCAGAAGCCTGGCACGACATCACACAGGACAAGTGGGTACAAAGAATAATTTCCAGAGGATACTCCATACCCTTCTCTTTTCCACCTTATCTAACCAAGAAAATCCCAGATGTTCCACCCAATCACAGGGATCAAGCAACTATGGAAGTCCAAAAGTTGCTTCAAAAGAGAGTCATCCAAACCCGTCCCTGCAGCCCAGATAGGATTCGGAACTTACTCCAGATTCTTTTTAGTGCCAAAATGAACAGGTGACTGGAGGCCCATTTTGGATCACAGCAAGTTAAACGAATCAGTAAAGAAGTCCAAGTTCCGAATGGTAACACTGCAGTCTATCCTCCCTCTTTTAGGGAAAGACGATTGGATGTGCTGCATAGATCTCCAAGATGCATACTACCACATAAAAATGGACAGAACATAAAGGAGTCATTTACGCTTCCAGCTGGGAGCCAGTCATTACCAATTTTGTGTTCTGCCCTTTGGTCTCACCACAGCCCCCAGGGTGTTTACCAAATGCATGGCGGTAGTAATGGCTCACTTGAGACGTCTTGGATTCCAAGTGTTTCCGTACCTCGATGACTGGCTCCTGACTGCCACCACCAGGCACCTACTTCTACAAGCCAGGGATGCAGCTATCAAGAGTCTGCACTCAGCTAGGCATTACTATAAATTGGGAGAAGTCTGCCTTGTCGCCCTCTCAGTATGTGACTTTTATAGGCGCAGAAATAGACAGTCGCAATGATGGCTTGCCTTCCTTCAGACAGAATACAAAATCTAAGACAACAGATATACCGCCTGCCTCCCCAACACAAATTCAAAGCGAAGACCGTGCTCAAACTTCTAGGAACATGGCCTCTACTATAACTCTGATTCCGCTAACCAAACTACATATGAGAATTCTACAATGGCTACTCTTTTCCCAGTGGTCTCTTCAGCAATTGCCTCTGTCTCATCCCATTTTAATAACAGAATCTTGCAAAAAAGACCTTCATTGGTGGATCCAGTCCAATCAACTAATGGTAGGGAGACCATTCATTCCTCGCCAGCCCATGGCTACCGTTACCACGGATGCCTCCCAGATAGGGTGGGGGAGGCATTATCAAGGAAGGACAGTCCAAGGCACATGGCAAAAACCTGAGGCTCACTTTGCATATCAGTGTTCTAGAGATGAGAGCAGTGCTACTAGCGTTGCAAGCACTTCACAACTTTCTTCCTCTAGGAGCAATAGCAATCCAGTCAGACAATATGTCAGTGGTATGGTATATAAACAAACAAGGGGGAACCAGATCCTTCCCCCTATGTCAAGAGACTCTTCGTGTTCAGCAGTGGGCGATATCTTCCAAATCCTTTCTAGTTGCAATGCATATCCCAGGGAGAACCAGTGTGCTAGCTGGCGAGCTCAGCAGGGCAATCTTGATGCCTCACGAGTGGTCTCTGAATCAGAAAGTTGCAGAACAGATTTTCTGCAAATGGTGACAGCCTTGCTGTGATCTGTTTGCTACCCCAATGAACACCAAATGCAGCAGCTACTTCTCCCTTACCCCCCCCCCAGAGACGCAGAGAGACGCACTTGTCCACAATTGGCTCTCGGGCCTTCTTTTATACCTATCCTCCCTTTCTGCTAATATCGAAAGTAATCCAGAAAGCAAAGACCTTGGGAAGCAGAATGATTCTCATCACTCGTTACTGGCCTCATCAGATTTGGTTCCCCTTTCTCCGGCCTCACTTTCTGGACGATCCATGGACTTTGGACCCAGTACCAGACCTTCTGACACACGTCAGGCACGTTCCATCCCTGTCTCCACACCCTCAAATTGACAGTGTGGCTGCTCCATTTCCATCCCTAGTCAGGCTTCATGATCTCTCCCCTGCAGTTACACACATCCTGACGTCTTCTCATAAACCTTCTATGGGAACATTGTACTCTAGCAAATGGAAAAGATTTTCTCTGTCGGCATGAGCTAAAAACATAGATCCATACACAGCCTCCATTCCCTTAGTGTTCATAGGTTAGTACTAGGTTAACTGCCCTTGCGAGCTATTTTAAGCCTAGCCAATTATCCCTTGTGAGACTCAAAACCTGCACCTTGAGTTTGTAAGGTAAACACCTTTAACCATTAGGCCACCCTCCCGAACTTTTTCATTGGGGATCAGCTGCTGCTACAATCAAAGTTCAACTAGCAGCTATCTCCAGTTTTCATTTGGGACAACATGAACCTAATCTTATGGCTCATAGATTGTGTAGATATTTTTTGAAAGGCACTACCTTACTAAGACCTCCTTTTCAAGAATTTTTGAACCTTCACATACTTGTGATTTAAAGTTCCTTTCATGGAAGGCCATTTTCATTTTTCTGGTAACCATTACATCTGCCAGAAGGGTGTCAGAGCTGCAAGTACTCTGTCAAACCTCCTTACTTGATATTTCAGAGACGGAGTTTCCAGTCGCACTAATCAGTCCTTTATTCCCAAGATTTGTTTTCAATCGAATATCAAACTGTTGAACTGCCAGTCTTCTTTTCCAAATCATTCAAACAAAGCCGAATACAAGTTTCATCAACTTGATGTACACAGATAGTTAAGGTTCTATCTATAGAACCAAAGAGTTTAGGAGGTCAGACCAATTATTTGTCTCTTTTTCGGAGACGAGG
Source organism: Protopterus annectens (assembly GCF_019279795.1). NCBI lineage: Eukaryota > Metazoa > Chordata > Ceratodontiformes > Protopteridae > Protopterus > Protopterus annectens. The sequence continues at coordinate 1,040,720,361 of NC_056745.1, read as the reverse complement.
AAAGGAATGCCAGTCTCCAAGATAACGTTATCAAACTGGATTTCAAATTGCATATCTTTCATTTACTTTTCTAATGGCAAAGAGTTCCCATTTAAAATTAAAGCTCATTCCACCAGATCTATATCGACATCTGCTGCTTTTCAAGCCAGAATTCTGATGGACAGTATATGTGCAGCAGCAACTTGGGCTACCCATCATACCTTTATTACTCATTACAAATTGGACTTGGCCTCCAGGGGTAGAGCCTCCTTTGGTTCCACAGTTCTTAAGAGTATATTCCCATGACCCACCCAAGAAAAAGGTGCTAGGAACACTGTCCCATATGTAAGAATGAAGGCAAGATAGGACTACAGAACATAAAGAAGTTATGTACTCACCATAACGTTCCATGTTTGTAGTCCATCTCGCCCTTCATTCTTAAGAACCCACCCACCTACCCCCAACCCATGTATCCTTGGAGGATCTGGAGAACAAGGTAGTATCTTTCTTCTTTAGGGTTGGAGACCTTTCATCTTTGTTTTTCCTTATGGAAATACCTTTCATCACTTTTATTTTCCAGCAGCAAAGAAGATATGGGGATTCTTACTAGTGCATTATGGGATAACTACCTTGCCATGAGCCAACTTAGAGACTTCGAGCTTTGTAATCGGCCGAGACTGAGCCGAGGATTGGCTCCGAACCCATATGTAAGAATGAAGGGCAAGATGGACTACAAACACGGAACGTTATGGTGAGTACATAACTTCTTTTTTATTTGTGCACTCCCCCCCCCCTCCCCCCTTTCCTTTAATTCAGAAAGTACTGTTGAAAATTCAGCAGGAGAAATCAAAAGTCTTGTTAGTGACTCACTTTTGGCCAAGATAGCTTTGGTTCCCTTTTCATCTGCATTTAGCCAAGGGCCATCACTAAAATTTACCTCACCAGATGGACCTATTACCTCAGGGCAAGGCATCTCTAATTCACCCACAGCTGTCAACTCTTCACTTGACCTTATGGGTGATCAACTTTTGATTCCTTTTAGGAACCTTTTTTCTAAGGATGTGCTTCGGGTTCTGCAGGAGGCCATGAAACCCATTAGTATGAAGTCTTGCATTTCAAAGTGGACAAGCTTTTCTATCTGATGCCAAAAAAGGGCCCTCTCTTGGCGGATATTCCTTTGGTATTCTTACCTGTGTGAGTTACTTAGCAGTAGTCTTTCTTATTCTTCTAATAAGACCCACTGTTTTGCCTTGTCTGCTTGCCTGCCCTTTTCTCCTCCATTGGCTTCCAGGCTGTGGAGGTTAAGCTTTTCTCAAAAGGCATCCTACACAGGAATCCTCCCAAGAAACCAGTTCCTCCTCCTTGGGATCTTAAATTTTGCCCTAGAAAAGTTGACTCAGGCCCCTTTGAATGAGTGGCCTCTGCTTCTTTAAAGGTTTGTGCTTTGAAAACAGTACTTATGGTAGCTATTACCTCTTCCAGAAGGGTTTCTGAGATCCAGGCATTAATGACTTCACCACCATTCCTAGTTTTCCATAAGGACAGAGTTTCTTTGAGAACCAATCTATCCTTTATGCCTTAAGTGGTTAATAATCTTTCCTTAAATCAAGCTGTCCAGTTGCCTACTTTTATCCCATCTCCACAATTTCCTAGTGAAAGAATTTGGCATTCCCTAGATGTGCATAGACAGCTTAGATTTTATCTTGACAAAACAGTCTATCAGGGAATCTGATTATTTGTGTCCTTCCATCCCAGGACTCTGTATTTGCCTGTTTTTTAAGCAAACTATCTCTTCATGGATTTCTAAGGCCATTATGGTTTGCTATCATTTTCATGGGAAATCCGTATTCTTTTCTGTTAAGGCCCATTCCACTAGATCTGTGACATCCTCAGGGGATTTCTTCAGGGGTTTGGATATTCAATCCATTTTGGAAGCTGCCACTTGGTCTTCTGTTAAAACTTTTGCAAAGCATTACAAGTTGGATTATATTTCTAGGGCCAAAGCAGGCTGTTGATCACCTTTGTGATGTTATATTATGACCTAACAAATATAAAGCTATCTATCTTTTAAGTTCCTTGTCTTCACTTGTTTTTATTGTTGCAGCCTGGAGAGTGGGCTTACATTGGGGTGCTGGACCGTGTCATGTGCTTGTCCCATTTAAGTGATTGAAGTCTTAGAACTTCGAATTTCATATGGCCGACACCATATGATCGAAGTTTTAAAACTTCAAACACCTAAAGGGGATTTACATACAGCGTGGAACAGGAAATTTTCCCTTTTCCTCGTTGTGCGATCTCGAGTTGGTATGTTTAAGTAGCGGGGTGTGGTGGGTGCATAAATATCTAGGATTTTTGATGTTTGAAGTTTTAAAACTTTGATCGTATGGTTCTGGCCATATGAAATTCAGAAGTTCTGAAATATATATATATATATATATATATATATATATATCTATTAAGCAATCAAGAAAAAAAATTGAAGAAATACAGTACAATTTTCATGTGTTGCTTGATGTCCTTCAAGAATGCAACTGCAGTCATAACATATGGGTTGTCCTGCCTCAGGCAGCCCTCGGTCGGCCGAATTCCAAAGTCTGGGTCGGGCGTCGGCTGGTGTCGCCTCCTCTCCGACGTCACAACGGCTGGAGTATAAAGGCATCGGCCGACGCCATCTTCTTCAGTCTTTCTTGCCGCGCGGTGCCCGAAGCAGAAGCAGTTCGCAAGTGCCGGTCGGTCAGCTCCTGTGTTTTCAGTACCGAAGTCATCTAAAAGCTAAGTACCCCGTTGGGGAACATTTATTCTTGCCTCAGCCGATGTCGGAACAAATTGAGAAAGTTAATAATTGTTTGTCTTGTGGTAAACAAATACCTCATAAGGACTTCCATTCTCTCTGCCTTCCTTGCCTGGGCCCAGACCACGACGTCTCGGCCTGTGCTGCCTGTGCTTGCTTTAATAAGCACACTCTCAGGCGCCGGGCAGAATTCGCCGAGGACTTTTTCGGTGAATCTTTTGCGTATATCATGCCGTCGGATCAACCGACAACCCAATCTGCTAAAAAACGCAAGGAACGGGACCGACACCCTCGGCCCGCGTCCACTACCGATGCTACTCCTAAACCCTCTGCTAGTGCTCCGGTCCCTTTGGAAGTGGTAAATCCACCTCTCCAGGCCAACGACACAGCGTTAACACAACCTTCGGTCTCAGAGATCTCTCCGGTGCCGGTTGTTGATTTTCCTCTGGAAACCGAAGTTCTGGATCTACCCAACACCATTTCTGTGGACAAGGTTACGCCTGCACGTGGGGCTGCTAGGCCTCCTGTATCCATGTCCATCAAGGCCTTTGCACGTGCTAAGGCTGCCAGCCAGCCCAAGGCCCATCCTAAACCTGCTGCCCAGGCCCCTTCATCTGATAAGCAGATCATGTCTCTGGCTGCAGATCTTATTTCCCTTATCAGGGGGACTCAGCCTTATCCGGAAAGGGGTTCTCGGCCACCTGCAGAGAAAAGGCCTAGAACTGAGCAGGCGGACGACCTCTCTTCTGATGAAGCCTCTGGGGATTCTGAGCATTCTGATACCCAAGAAGAATCCTTCCAGGCCTACGAGGACTCTGATGCTGAGGAATCAATTCCCTCTGCCTCCCCTCCAGAGGATTTCTTTTTTGGTGAAGTCCTGCATTCCATGAGGGAACATTTTCAATGGCAGGGTCAGGAATTCTCTGACTCCAGGAAAAGGCTTCGTACCTTCCTCAAGCTTCCCCAGCACAGACCTTTGGCTATTCCACCTGTTCTGGATGTTTTGGATGATGTTTTCTATGACTCTAGTGCTAACCCTGATTCTCTTCCTCCTGCTCCTGTCAAGCCAGACAGATATTATAGGGTCCCTGACACTCACAAGCACCTTTTTAAGGCCCACTCTGTGGATTTAGAAACTATTTCACAGGGCCCCAAGGGAGTGGCTACCTCCTCTGCCAAAACCCCTCTGCCAGCAGACAGAGAAGCAAGGTCCTTGGAGAGATGGGGTAAAAAAGTATATACCTCTACTACCCTAGCCATGAGGTCACTTAACTGCCTTTTTCACATGTTTCAGTACCAAGATTTTCTCCTGGATGATTTACAGAAAGTTAGCCTCTCCTGAGCCTATTGATAAAAAGGCATTGCAGGATCATATACATAACACTCAGCAGGTTAATAACCATTTCCTTCAGTGTGGTTATGATGCACTGGAAGCTTCATGTAGGGCAGCTATGACTGGGGCTGTGATACGTAGACATGCTTGGTTAAAGGATCAGTCTTTGCCTGACCATGTTAAAGTAAAGTTACTTGATGCACCTCTGGAAAAACAGAAGCTTTTTGGTGCTAATGCACAAGATGAACTGAAATCCATACAGGAAAAAGCAAAGTCAGTACAGACAGTCAAGGATTTCCTTCAGGTCCAGCCACCCAGATTCAGCAGAAACTGGCCCTCAAAGAATTGGTCCTTCCCCGGCTCTGACAAGTTGCAAAGGGGAAAAAGCAGGCGTGCCCGAGGTAGAGGGCAATACCGAGGATCTTACAGGGGCCGCCCATGGCAACCTCCAAATCAAAGAAGTGGCGCAGACAGTTCAGCTGCACCACAAGGACAATCACAATGACTTGACTTTCGTACCGCCTACAAAGGTTCAAAGAGAAGCACCTTTGGGCGGAAAATTATCCTTATTCTCTCAAAACTGGCATATCTTAACCAAGGACAATGGATTTTGGATTTGATAGACAAAGGTTACAGATTCCACTTCCACACATTACCAATAAGACAGGGCATGCCAAACCTGCCACATCATCAAAGGGCAGAGGCGCTCACTCAAGTTTCCAAGCTGTTAAGTATAAAAGCAATAGAAAGGGTTCCTCCTCAGGAGCAAGGCCAGGGATTTTATTCAAGACTGTTCCTTGTTCCAAGTAAAGAAAACAAATGGAGACCCATGCTGGACTTGTCAACTCTAAACACTTTTCTCATGGTGCCAAAGTTCAAAATGCTGACGTTGCAGCAACTCCTTCCCATGCTGGGCAAGGGGTCTTGGCTGGTCACTCTGGACCTCAAGGAGGCATACCTGCATGTCCCAATCAGACAAAGCTGCAGAAGATACCTCAGATTTCTTGCAGGGACAGAGCATTATCAATTCTCAGCATTGCTGTTTGGCTTATCTACTGCGCCCAGAGTGTTCACGAAATGCCTGGCATCAGTAGTGGCACACTGCAGACTGCAGGGGATTCAAATATACCCCTACATGGACGACTGCCTCATACAAGCAGACAACAAACAAACCTTAAAAGAAAATTTGGACTATGTCATGCATCTACTGCAGGCCTTGGGATACATAGTCAACATTCAGAAGTCAAAACTACTGCCATCCCAACAGATTATCTTCCTAGGAGCCAAACTGGACACAGAAAACCAAATGGCCTACCTCACAGAGGAAAAGCAGCAGCATTTACCAGAGTACTTCAAAGGCCTAGCAAAACTCTCCCAGCTGACTGCAAGGAAAATCCTGCAGGCCCTGGGGTTCATGGCATCTTGCATCCTTCTGATACCTTTGGCAAGACTTCATATGAGAAAGCTGCAATGGTATTTAAAAAACTTAGTCTCAACACAGCCAAAGCCTAGAGGACATAATCCCACTTATTCCATGTCTGCAAAAGGAATTCTTATGGTGGGCTCAAGCCAGTCAGCAAAACAAAGGCATGTCTTTCAACAGACCTCAAGCAGGCCAAATGATTACAACAGACGCCTCAGACCATGGATGGGGGGCGCACATGGAGGGCAGATGCATTCAAGGTCTTTGGACGCCAAAGGAAAGGCATCTGCACATAAACCAAAAGGAGATGTTGGCAGTGATACATGCAATCGAAACTTTCTAAAAATCACTACAACAAGGGCATTTGCTAATAAGGACAGACAACACCACTGTCATGTGGTACATAAACAAGCAGGGAGGCACTCATTCTTATCCCCTCTGCAGACTAACAATGCTTCTCTGGGAAAAATCTCTGAGCCTGAAGATACATTTACAATCCCAGTTTGTACCAGGCAAGGACAATTTACTGGCGGACCAGCTGAGCAGAAATTTTATGGATCCACACGAATGGATGCTGCACCCTCACATTTTTTCTCAACTGACAAAGACACGGGGAAGACCGGACGTAGATCTTTTTGCTTCCCACTTAAATCATCACCTGGAAAAGTTCTGCACAAGGACTCACAATCCTCTAGCCTGGAAAACGGATGCTCTCTCCTTCAGCTGGAATTCTCTAAAAATTTATGCATTCCCTCCTCTGCAAAGCAGAACAGCCAACAGGCATTTTGATAGCTCCGGACTGGCCAAGGCAACACTGGTACCCATTGCTATTGACCATAACTCGGACCAAACCATGGCCACTGACCCTATGGCCCCTGCTCTTAACACAACACAATTTCAGGACTGTACATAAAGACCTGAAAACATTACATCTGACAGCCTGGAGGCTACCATGATTTCTCCATCTAACTCTCTTTCCAAATCAGTTCAGGAGATGTTGTTGGAAGCACGCAGACCTTCCACCAGAAAAACCTATTCAGCCAAGTGGAAGAGATTCAGCATCTGGAATGCCAACAGGGGTCAGGACACAGCATTACAGAGTATACCTCAGATATTAGAATACTTGGCAGAACTATTTCATACTGGACTCTCATACTCTTCAATAAAGATTCATGCCTCGGCAATCTCAGCAAAATACAACTGTGACCCTCCAGTGTTTTCACATCCTCTGCTAAGACAGTTTCTAAGAGGGATAAAGAATATCACACCTCCCAGAAAACAGCCAGTACCTGCATGGGACCTCAATTATGTGTTGGAAAAATTAACTCTTCCTCCATTTGAACCAGCAGCAACTTCAGAAATGCAATTTCTTTCATGGAAGACTGTCTTCTTATTGGCAGTCAACATCTGCAGGAAGAGTTTCGGAGATTCAGGCACTCATGGCAGTGCCTCCCTTCCTCATTTTTCATCAAGACAGAGTTTCTCTAAGAACAAATCCTACATTCATGCCAAAAGTTATTTCCAGGGTGTCTCTAAATCAAGCTATTCACCTGCCTACATTCTTCCCCAATCCACAAAATAGGGGGGGAAAACTACTGCATACTTTGGACATTCACAGACAACTACGTTACTACTTGGACAGAACTAAGGCCACCAGAAAGTCTGACCAACTGTTTGTAGCCTATGCTGCTGGAGTACAAGGAAAAGCAATCTCCAAACAAACAATTTCAAAATGGATTGGACATTGCATCAGATTCTGCTATTCATTCCATGGAAAAGGTGTGCCAGCCAATATTAGGCCACATTCCACCAGAGCTTTAGCCACTTCCACAGCTTTCCTAAGAGGAGTGGCAACAAAGGACATTTTAGAGGCTGCTACATGGAGCTCCGTGCATACATTTACCAAGCACTACAACCTGCCTTTATACTCCAGATCCCGAGCAGGCTTTGCTTCGGCAGTCCTGCAGGGGATTTTAGCTACACCATCCTTATCATAGATCCATCCACCGCCAGCTTGGCTATGGTATTCAACCCATATGTTATGACTGCAGTTGCATTCTTGAAGGACATAGTACAGTTTTGTACCTACCATAAATGTAGATGTCCGATAGATATGCAACTGCAGTCGGATTTTCCCACCCTCCTACCCCTCTGTATCCTTCTTTTTTGGGTCCTTTCCCCCTATCCCATTAGCTGGGGGTATTTCCTATGGTGTATCTGTTTATTACTGTTGTGCATGTTTGGGATTATTTTTATCCATTTACCAAATTTAGCCTTCCTAGGAGGGCACCTGGCATCTGGGGCAAGAAACACTGAAGAAGATGGCGTCGGCTGATGCCTTTATACTCCAGCCGTTGTGACGTCGGAGAGGAGGCGACACCAGCCGACGCCGGACCCAGACTTTGGAATTCGGCCGACCGAGGGCTGCCTGAGGCAGCACAACCCATATGTTATGACTGCAGTTGCATATCTATCGGACATCTACATTTATGGTAGGTACAAAACTGTACTTTCTGTTTAGGGCCTACTCACGACAATCATTCTTGTTTGATCCGTCAGGCCTTTGTACCTAAGACGTTGTGTAATAGTCTGTCAGCTTTAAATATTTACCTAGAAAATCGGAGACTTAAACATCTGGCCAGGAACGTGATGGAAGGTTCCGGGGGTCCTACGGCTGAGCTGTCTTTTGAAGGGGAAGGTTAGCAAGGTTAAGCCCAAATCATCTTCGGCTGCCCCTACTACCTGCAATGTACCCCTTGAGGTCAGTGAAAACAGTAGTACATTCAGTGGTAGTGTCCGCTTCAGTGGTACTTCAGGGGAAGGCATCAAGGGGTACTGATCAAGGGGAAGGCATCAAGGGGTACTGATCAAGGGGTACTGCTCCTACCCCTCCATCCAAAGAAGTCACGGACGTAAGGCTTGCGTCCGGGCATTCTCCTCATCAAGACAAACCTAAGTAGAAACAGAAGACAAAACATGCCACTGTCCCTTCCATCCCTCCATCGGACTGGGATGCCTTTTTGCAGGGTCTCATTAATGCCTTGATGGCTTTGAGGACTGCAGCTTCTGCTTCTACTATCCCCTTGCCTAACTTGTCTCCAGGTTGCCATCTGGGTCTCAGGTGTCCCCTTCTGCGCAGGCTGCCGAGTATTGGATTCTCGTTTTCAGACTGTGAAGACTTTTCTTTGGATGAAGATTCCTTGGCATACTTCACCCAGATTCCTTCCCCTCTGGAATATGCCTCTGCAGCGGAGGAGTCTAATGGGAGAGATTACCCTATGGAAGAGCTTTCTTTTGGGGAAACTATTAATAAGATGAGGGACTTCTTTAAATGGGATTCTTAAATTTCAGAGGAGCAAAAAAGGTACTATGACCTTCTGCAGTTGGAAAACCCTTGCTCCCTCCGCAGTCCCACTAGTCCTTCCAGCTTTTTTTAGGTGCTTTTGCATCGTCTAAAACCCCAGATTCTCAAGCAGGGACCCCTAAAAGACCTGACAGATTTATGGTCCCTGATGACTGCAAGTTTCTTTTAAATGTCCTCGGCTGACCCTGCTGTGGTCTCCATTACTGCTGATAAATCATCTCACTTGTCACCGTCTGCAAAGCTGCTTCCTTCTGACAAAGAAAGCAAGATTTTGGAAAGATTGGGGAAGAAAGTATATGCCTCTTCTACCTTGGCAATTAGAGCTGTTACCAGACACTCGTCTAGGTATTCTCTGGCCCTGCTTTCAGGCCTCTTTTGTCTGCTTCCTACCAGATAGCAAGACATTCCATCAAATGTAGTTATGATGCTGTGGGGGCATTTTCCAGGGCAGCAGCTTCTGCATCTGTACTCAGAAGGCATTCTTGGTTACATCTTCAGTCACTTTCTGATGACATAAAGGCCAAATTGCTTGATGCTCCTTTGATGACGCTGCCATTTTTGGTGCATTAGCTGCAGAATGTTTTAAATCCTTTAAAGAAAAGGGTAAGGAGCTCCAGGATTTGAAACTCTTGCTCATTTCCTCAGTCCCTAAATTACATAGGAATTTCCCTGCCAAAATACCTTTTGTCAGAAGGCCTGCTTGCTCCTCCACTTCTGTCTCATCTGGACATAAGCTGAAGAATTCTTCCAGGAGACCAACACAATCAGTCTGTTGCTTCTGCCCCTGCTCCTCAACAGCCCTTTCAGCCCAGATCAAGTTCTCAGTGATGACCAAGTGCTTCTTCCAAGTCGTCCTCCTTTATCTCTCTGCCTCTGTCTTTCCCTTTCAGACTGGATGGAGATCCCTCAGGACCCCTGGGTCATTTCCATCATTCAAAACATATACTTTATGACTTGGAAGACTCTTCTTCCTTTCCAGGGAATACATCAGCCCCTATCTAGCCAACATCATCTGTTCTCCTTGTTGCTTACTCAGCTCTCAGACCAAGGCACCATTCAGCCTCTTCCTCCAGACCAACATGGAAAAGGGTTCTACTCAGGATGTTTCTTGTGCCAAGAAAAAATGGTCCTTGGAGGCCTATTCTAGACCTCTTCCTCTTAAATACCTTCCTGGTTGTGCCTTCTTTCATGATGCTATCTCTGCAATCTCTTCTTCCCCTTGACCCTCTTCAATCCTTTGTAGCCTCTCTGGATCACAAGACTGCCTACCTGCATATCCTCAGTTCAGGAAGTTCTTGCATTTCTCAGTGGGTTTCTGTGCACTTTCAGTTCTCTGCCTTGCCTTTTGGTCTTTCCACTGCTCCATTTGCCTAGCCTTGGCCATTGCCTACCCAAGGGTAAAAGGGCTGCAGGTTTCCTCCTACTTGGATGATCTGCTCTTACTTGCTGGCAGCTCACATCTGTTAAAACACTACCTGGCCCTGGCTGTTACCTTTCTGAAGTGCCTAGGATTTTCAATAAATTTCAAAAAATCCACTCTAATCCCCATCTCATTTTCTTGATGTGCAGGTTCCGAACGGACTTTGATGGTTTTCCTGCCTTCAGAAAAAGTCCTCTTTTTAAGAGGTTTCATGGAGTCCCTTCTGTCTCTTCCTTCCATTACGGCCAGGGAATTTCTGGGACTACTGGGGTTTATGGCTTCCACAATCCCCATGCTGCTTTTTGCATAATTACACATGAGAAAGTTCCAGTGTTTTCTAAAGACCACTTGGTCCCAGCATGCTCATCCTTTAGATGTGTTGATTCTTGTTCTTCCCTGCCTGAAAACAGAGTTACTTTGGTCAATGCAGCAACTCGGTTTGAACCCTGTCCTTTCACTTCAGGTACCTCAGCCAGCTCAGCAGCTCTTTACAGACACCTCAGACTTAGGTTGGGGAGCAACTTTTGCTTTCAGGAAGGTTCAGGGTCTCTGGTCTCCCTCTCAGCAGAGGAAGCACATCAACATCAGAGATGATGATACACACCCAGATCCCAGTCGACTTCAACTGACTTGTCTGGATGATATGATCTTAATTCCCTTTAGGTACATCTATGCAGAGGATGTGCAGCAAGGATTAATGGAAGCAACTCCTCCATTAAGGTTAATTTGTCCGCAGTTTCAACCTGTCTGCATGGATCCTCCTCTTTCGATGTTTTTGAAAGGGGTTTTGCTTAAGAAACCACCAAGAAAACTGGTGGTGCCTCTTTGGGATTTTAATTCTGTGTTATGGTAGCCGTCTCCATTTGAACAGGCTTATCAGGCTGACTTGAGTTTCTTAACATGGAAAACTATTTTATTGATTGCTGTGACCTCTGCAAGAAGAGTACCTGAGATGCAAACTTGTAGTGAGTCAATTCTCTCATTTTCCACTGTAACAGGGTTTCTTGGAGAACTAATCTTTTATGCGTGTAATGGTATCCGAATGTACTTGCCAAACTATCCATCTCCCTGTTATCTTGAACCCAAAAATGAAAGAGAGGATAACTGCATACCTTTGATTTTCACAGACTACTCTGCTTTCTTGACAGAATAAAATCTTGCAGAAATTCGAATCAGTTGATCTGATGTTAATTTTTATTCTGTCCTCAACTGTTGGGCTCGTATCTGATCCTTGGATCTGACTCTTTGGTGGCCATAAGCTTTAGTAACAACAAAGTTGTCAAGCTCTTCCCTTACCCATAATGCACCAACCCCCAAATACTCGGATATTGTTTGATGCTTTTTGCTCCAAGACTTTATCAACCTGAGCTCTCAAGTCTTCTAAGGATGTGTTTTTTTTCCTCTCTCTAGCAAATCTGATTGTATTACTCATTTTACACTTCTAATACTCTACCATCATCTGTAATTTTTCCAGTCTCTTTCTGCTATTGTTGCATGTTAGTGTAGTCTTCAGTACTATTGCTGATATCCTTTTTCCTTTATTCTCTCTTTAAAAAAAAAAAAGTTTTTTTCCCTTTTATCTTTGTTGCCTGTATGTCTGATAGAGCCTTCCAGTGTTAAAACAAGCTAAAAGTGTGGGTACAAATTACCCCTTTCAAATGATCATGCTTTCTGTGTTTATTGTTTGGGCCTGCAGCATCTCCAAGAGGACTGTTTGGTTTGTAAAATCTTCAATCCTTCAGCCGTGGCAGACAGGAAGAATAAATTGATTTTAAAGGCATTGTTTCCTCCAACCTTTTGTCAAGCTATTTCTGGGGCTCAATCTCCCAAGACTAAAACTAAAGAGTCTTTGAAGACATTTCAGAGACTTTCTACTTGGTTAACTCCCATCTTTGGAACCGCCAAAGAAAAAGCCAAAGCCGGATCCGAACCCAGTTCAGATCCATTCTTCACATCCGACAAAAAAATCTACCTTTGTTTTCTCAGTGCGTACCACGTCCATCATCTTTGTATCTGGGTGACTCTGAGCTGAAGCTGCTTTGGCAGGTCCTAAGCAATGGAGTTGAGTAAGTTTTTTTGAGCCATCTCTGCCCCTCAGAGCATCTGCATTGGACAGCTCGGCTCCGACTTCTGCCTAAGGGAGTTTGCTCTTGGGCAGTGGAAAGCAACTGTCCAGAAGAGCCTGCCTTCTCAGAGCTATTGTCTTCCTTCTCCCTGGAGGAGTCTGCCTTTGAGGTAATGAAGAGTGTTTTCTGTTCCAACAGGACAGATGGATTCGATCCCCTTGGTTCTCTCATCTGGTTCCCAGATGTCTCTGCTCTTAGAGCCACATCATTCTATGCCACAGGGACAGCCAAATCAAGGCCCCCAGACCACACAACAGGGTTTTACGATCTCTTCTGACAGTTCACTGGAACATCCTACCGAGGACGTCCCTAGGTAGAGGAAGTGCAAGAGGGGAGGCAATTAAACTCTCCACAAGAGTTGGTCACTGAGGATACTGATTTCGATAAAGAAAGGTCCCCACAATCACCTCTGGAATATGTCTCATTCAGAGACATTCTTGATATACAGAAGCAGAGAGGTAGTCTATCCTCCAGCAACCCTTCAGAGGAATTGGTATTTCTGGAAGCTTTTGGAGCTGCCCCATCTTCCTCCTGGGGTACTCCACCCAACAATGAGCTCATTGATTTGGCCTCTAGGTGGGTGTGGAAGGAACCTAATTAAGTTGAGCTGGTCCCTGAGAGGCCAGGAAAATTTTGGAGTAAGGGGGTCCCCATGGATGCTGTGGTCGTGGAAGTAGCCACCAAGAAGGAACTTGCTGAGCAAAGTTAATCTGTTCATCTCCCAACAGGGAGCTAGGGTGATGGATAGATTTGGGAAGTATGTATATGCTTCAATGACCTTTGCCTTTAGGTGTTGAACTATTTGGCACATTTTACCAGACTACAAAGGGACTTGTCAAGGAACTTTCAGAATTCCTTTCCAGGGCTTTTACTGCTGAGGTTTAATCTTGTGTCACTTCTCAGTTGGCTACCCTCCAATTTATTTCAAATTCATCCATGAGGCTTATCTTGCATGCAGACAAGGGTGCCTGAAGGGCAGCAGGTTCAGGCATTTCCATGAGGAGGCATGTCTGCATGCACTTGTGTGGTTTTTGCGGAGCCTTTCAAGTCCTTGTTCGTCAGTGCATCTTTTGACAGCAGTTCATTGTTTGGCCCAAAAGAGAAGGACACAATCCACATGTGAGACAGACACACTCTGCAGTGGGCATATATTTTTCAAACCCTCAAAGATCCTGTTCTAGGAATCAATGAGGTGGAGGAAAAACGTGGTTCAGGAAGTCCCAGGGTCCTTTCCGGGACACGCATGGAGATAGGGGTAGAGGGGAAAAGTCAAATGGATGATTACATCCATGTGGCAGAGGAGGCCCTCAAAACCAAGGGTCCAGAGATTTTCTCTGATAGACCCTATCAACGCTCCTGAAAGGAGGCCAAACTGTCCCTTTCTGGAGGCAATCAGGGGTCAACTATCTCTGCACCTCCGAGCTTGGCTAAACATGAGATACTTTGATGCAGAGGATTATTTCCAGAAGTTATATAATTCCCCTTTCCTTTCCACCTCCTGCTGTTTGCAAAATTCTCAGTGTTCCACGCAGTCAGAGGAAAGCAGCAGCACTTAAAATACAAATCCTGCTAGGAAAGAGGCATTCAAGAGGTCCCACCAGACCAGAGCGAATCCAGAGCTTAAGATTTTTTTTTCTCAGGTCTGACTACCTCCTTACTAACAACCTCCTTTCCAATACTTTACTTTCATTTACTAATACTATCATTCAGCATAAAAACAATGTCTCTCTCTCTCCTCTGCTACTTTCCTAGACCTATCTAAAGCATTTGACATGGTCCCACACAAACAACTTATCTCTGTCCTCAATAACCTATCCTTCTCAAAATCGGTCACCAACTGGTTTCAGAGTTACCTGTCTGACCGCCAACAATCCGTTGTATGGCAGAATGACACATCTCCCCAACTACCTGTCTCCATAGGGGTTCCCCAAAGATCCATTCTTGGACCCCTTCTCTTTTCCGTTTTCACCAATAATCTAGCCTCTGCCACTCAACCATCATCTGCTCAGCCCAGTCCCTACCAAAACTGCGAAAAGTCACACAGGAAGCCTTTTCCTCTGAAACTTGGTTATCCGATGCCCAATTAATACTCAACCCAAACAAAACTAAACTACTCATCTTCCAACCCACCAAACATACTCAAAACAACTCTCACTTTAACATCACAGCAAAAGACAACACCACTATATACCCAACTGAACACACCAAATTGCTAGGAGTGGAAATAGACAATAAACTAAAATTTGACATTCACATATCCTTGACAATAAAAAAAGTCAACAATAAACTAGGCGCGCTATACAGAAATAAGCAACTTCTCACCAAAGCAGCAAAGATTTCAGTAGCAAATTCCCACCTTATCCCCACCCTACTTTATGCCTGTCCAATATATACCAACCTAAGGCAATGCAATTTAAACAAGCTAGAGACCTGCTACAACAAAATCGCCAAATTCACCACAGGGGCATCCTACCGTAGTCACCACTGTCTCTCACTTGCTGAACTGGGCTGGCTTGAATTTCCTCACCTCCTTCAATGGTATCAACTCTCACTTGCCCACAAACTAGTAAATCATCCACTAAATGTCCCATCCCTCCAGAATCTACTCCAACCCTATCGCACCACCAGACCACTAAGATCCAGCAACAAAAATCACTTGCAGATCACTAAAGCCAATAACTCTGCTGGTGAAGCACTATTCTCTTGCACCATTGCCAAATTATGGAACTCCCTCCCACCCACAATTACCTCCATCCCATCATGCACCCACTTCAAAACTTTACTAAAAGTGCACCTAAAAACATGCTGGCTATGCCCTTGCAACTCCCACTCTAATATCACCCTCCCCATCCAACCACTACCTTTCTTTCCACTCCACTAACTATCTTGATTATAGCAAGCTCAGATGCTTATAAGCCAGTACTTATTATACAGCAGGAACTTCTTCTTGTAACATTTGTTAATGTCTGTTATGTACTTCACAGATAAAGATTCTAGTTGTCTACTGATGTACTATGTTCTTCATCTGTAAATATGTTGTAAGTAATTGCTATGTAAATTGTTAATCGCTATATAATCCAATGCAACTACTGCCTGTTTATTTTAACTGTGGAGCTTTTCTTCCCGGGCCTCCACTGAAAATGGACCTACGTCCAGTCAGACACTCCCGGTCAACAAATATAAATAAATAATAAATAAAATTAGTGCCAAAGAAAACAGGGGACTGGAGACCAATTCTGGATTTCAGCAACTTGAACAAAAGTTCATCACACACAGTTCTGGATGGTCACAGTTCAGTCCATTCTACCTTTTTTAGGCAAGGACAACTGGATGTGCTCTCTATACCTTCAGGATGCGTACTATCACACAAAAATGAACAGACAATCCAGAAGGTATTTACACTTCGGCTGGGAGCCAGTCACACCAGTTCAGAGCACTGCCCTTTGCCCTCACCACAGCCCCCAGCGTGTTCACCAAATGCATTGCAGTGGTAGCAGCTGACTTAAGACTGCAGGAATTCCAAGTGTTTCCATATCTAGACAATTGGCTCATTACTACCCCAACCGGGCATCTACTAATAAGAGCAAGAGATCAGGTACTCTGCACTTGTTCTCATCTGGGGATAACCATAACTTACAACAATTCTCAGTTAAAACAGACTCAAACCTTGGAATTCATAGGAGCAGTGGTCGACATGGTATCAGTGACAGCTTCTCTTCCTCTCTCATTCTGCAAACCTTGGGGTCAATGTCAGCAGCCATTATTTTAGTTCTTCTAGCAAGATCTCGTATGAGAATTCTTCAAAGGGTGCTAGTAACTCAGTGGTCAAGTTTTGATCAACGCATGTCAGCACAGGGAGTCAGGAGTGCAAGAGATGACTTTGGTAGCAGATTCTGTCAGATTAGCCTCTACAAGGCCATCCTTTCATCCTCCCTCAGCCCAAGGCTATAGTAACCACAGACACTTCCCAACTGGGTAGTGGTGGGGGGGCATTTGAAATCAGAGCATTGCTCTTAGCGTTGTAGACATTCCAAGACACGCTCCCTTTCGGGACAGTTGTGATCCAGGCAGACCATATGTTGTTTGTTGATGTACCAAACTACTAAGAAGGAGCCACGTCTTACCCCTTGTGTCGAAAAGCCCTCAGAGTGTGGCAATGGGTTCTCATCCCACTGCTTTCTCATAGCAGTACATATTTCGGGGAAGTCCAGTTGTGATAGCAGACAAATTGAGCAGGTCTGTTCTTTTACCTCATAAATGGTCTCAACTTAAAAGCGACAAATGAATGTTAAGTTTTCAATCTCGCCTTCATTCTTGCTGGATGGGTTCGGAGCCGATCCTCGGCTCCGACTCGGCCAATACTAAAGCTCGAGAGCTAATTCCACCGGTTCGAGGCTCCCCTATATCCCACAATGCTAGGCGGTAACTACTCAGATCTCGTTTGCCGCTTAGCTGACGAGGTGCTTCTTCTACCGGCTCTGGCAGGTTACTAAGTTTTCTTGTTTGAAAAAACTTCTATTTCAACCCCTATTTTTTTCCATTTAGTTTAGTTTTTATTTAAAGTATTCCATTAGTTTAAATCGGGTCCCCTCTTGTGTTAGAATCCCCGTTTTATCCCCTTTTTAACTTTTAGGCCTTTGGCCCACTCTCCCTCTCCTTTCCCTAGTCCTTCAGTGTGACTGGATTTTTATTTTGGTTAAGGGTGTGTCTGTGTGGTGTTTGTGTTTTTTCTTCACAAAGCCTTTAGGATGTCTAAAGACTCCAAGGTCTCAGGCTTCAAGAAGTGTGATTCGTGCTGTCAGAAGATGTCTCTGACAGACTGTCACACTTCTTGTGTATATTGCCCTGGGACCTTTGCACCTGCAGGACTCATGTGCTGTGTGTCATGCATTCAGCCCTAGAGTCCTGCAGGAACGCAAAAATAAGTTGATTCTCCGTGGCTTGTTAAAGCCTGAAGGCCCCCCGACCCAATCTGCATCGTGGAAGCCTTCTAAGACTTCCAGACCGTTGGCTCCAGTTTCAGAGCCGTCCCCTGGAAGCATTAAAACGGCTTCGGCATCGGCTCCGGCTGGAGCCGATGTTTCCAAGTCTCATACCGTTACCTCGGCTCCGGCTGAAGCCGAGGTTGACGAGACACAGTTGGCTCCGATAGGCTTATCGGAGCCACCTTCAAAGAAGAGGTCTAGGTCCCCTTCCATCGGCTCCATCCACTCTGCTCCGGGATCCCCTCTTCTGTCAGAGCGGAGCCAATAGGTCTCATTCCTCTCGGTCCTCCAGGCTGTCCGACCATGATTTACAAAGGGTGGTGAGTAGACTTCTCATGTCCGAGGCACTGGCCCAAATGCTGCATAGCCCTACTCAACAGTCAGCGGCTATTTCCATCCCTGATTTTATTCCTCCTCCGACTCCTTTGAGTTCGGAGCCGGGGCTCATCGGAGCCGTGGCTGGTCGGTGCTTCGGAGCCGATACCTTCCCTTTCGGCTCGTCGTCTGCTCAGATTTCCTCATTGGAGGGATCTCGGCGCCGAGCTTCCCTCGTCGGCTCCGAGGGGGTGAGTGGCATCGGACCCTTGTCCGACCCCGTTCTCCCTCTCAGGGCGTCGGCGCTGGTGAGTTCGGCTCCGACATCGGCCTCTGAGCCATCCCTGTCGGTGCCGGGGGGGGGGGTCCTTGTCTCCTTGGAGCGGGGTCCTCTGGCCTTAGCTGATGGGGGGGGCGCCTTCGACGTCATGCGGAGCGTGCTAGACCCAGTGTCTACCCCACAGTCAGCTCCTCCCTCTTCAGTGCCTGCGGTGATTTCTACCCATCCCCTTGTATCAGACCGCAGAGAGCCAGCTCCTCAGGTTTCCCCATTGGGAATTTCCTCCTCTTCCGAGGCCTCTCCTGATCCGGTAGGAGAACCCCCTCGGAAGAGACAGTGCAAGAGGAAGCACATTGACTCCCCTGAGTCTATCACCTCTGACACTGACTTGGAGGAATCTGAAGGCTTCCCCGGTCCCCCTCTGAGGATGTCTCCTTTGCTGACATCCTTGAAATCCTGAAACAGAGGGGGAACTGGCCCGCCCTTAACCCTTCAGAGGATGAGTCATTTTACCTTGAGGCGTTTGGCTCTCGCCCTTCCACCTCCTGGGTGTCCCCTCCCTTTAACCCCCTTATGGAAGTGGTGGCAAGGAAGGCTTGGACGGCCCCTGATTCAGTGGAACCTACCCAAGGAGGCCGTCAAAATTTATTACTGCCCCTAAGGAGAAAGAGTTTCTATCTAAAGGTGTCTCTGATGCCATGGTGGTGGCCGCAGCCACTAAGAAGGAGTTAGCCGATCCTTCGGTACCTGTCCATCCTCCTAATAAGGAGTCTAGGACCATGGACAGGTATGGTAAGTGGATGTTTTCATGAGCGACCTTTTCAATGCGGTCGCTGAACTACTTGTCACTTCACCCGTCTCCAGAGAGATTTGCTCAAGGATATGGTTGAGGCTATAACAGGATCCAACAGCTGAGGGCTTCCAAGATAAAATGAACTCCCAGTTGGAAACCCTGAATTCGATTGTTAACTCCTCCATGCAGCTTATCTCATATGCTGCTGATGGGGCGAGTAGGGCCGCAGGCACAGGTGTAGCTTTAAGACGTCACGCCTGGATGAGACTTTGCAATTTTGCGGACCCTTTCAAGGCGTCCTTCACCAATTCCCCCTTTGATGGCTCAACATGTTTGGTCCTCAGGTGAAGGATACATTGACTAGGTGCGAGGTGGAAGGTAAGACTCTCTCTGCCGTGGGAGTCTGTTTTTCTACCCCTTCTAGACCTTATCCAAAAGGTCAGAGGGGAGGAAAAATGTGGTTCCGCAAACCTCAGGGAGTCTCATCTGACGCACAAGGTCGATTCCCCTCTAGAGGCAGAGGGGGGAATAACAATAGACGCCGCCCTAGGGGCAGAGGAGGTCTGCAAAACCAGGGTAGCAGAGAAACTTTCTCTGATAAACCCTTTCAGCATCCCTGAGGAGCTGCCCGGCTGTCCACCTTCGGAGGCAGTCGGAGGAAGATTATCAATGTACCCAAAAGCCTAGCTTTCCCTCAGCCAAGACAAATGGGTACAGTCAATCATATCCGAGGGTTACAAAATTCCCTTTAGTCTCATCCCATCCCAACCCAAAGGATCTCTTCCAGATGTTACACCCAGTCTAAGGGAACAAGCAGCACTAGAAATATCAAATCTGCTGTCAAAGAGAGCTATCCAACCAGTCCCAGCAGACCAGCAAGGATCCGGAATCTACTCCAAATTCCTTTTGGTACCAAAAAAAAAAACAGGAGACTGGAGACCTATACTGGATCTCAGCAAGTTAAACAATTATATCAAAAAAACAAAATTCCCGATGGTCACACTACAGTCCATTCTACCCTTCTTGGGTCAGGACAATTGGATGTGCTCGATGGACCTTCAGGATGCGTACTACCATATCAAAATGCACAGACGCTCCAGGAGGTTTCTCCGCTTCAGGCTGGGAGCCAGTCACTACCAGTTCAGAGCCCTGCCCTTTGGTCTCACGACAGCCCCCCCCCCCCCAAGTGTTTACCAAATGCATGGCAGTGGTCGCAGCTCACTTGAGACGTCAAGGATTCCAGGTGTTTCCATATTTAGACGACTGGCTCCTTACCGTCACCACCAGACATCAACTGCTTCTATCCAGAGACTTCACCATCCAAACTTGCCAAGCTCTAGGCATTTCAGCAAATTTCGAAAAATCTGCCTTGTCGCCTTGTCAATCTATTACCTTTATAGGCACCACCTTAGACACACTCAATCTTTCCGCTAGACTTACAGAGCAGAGAGTGTTAGATATCCGCAAACAAGTTTACCTTCTATTACATTGCAACAAGGTCAAAGCCAGGATAGTCTTGAAGGTATTAGGACTCATGGCAGCTACTATCACCCTTCTCCCCTTAGCTTGTTTCCACATGAGGATCCTCCAGTGGATGCTGTTTACTCAGTGGTCCTTCCAACAGCTCCCGATGGCTCACATCATACTAATAACTCAATCATGCAAGAATCACCTGTCTTGGTGGATCACATCACCTCAAGTTCTCCAAGGCAGACATTTCATCCCCCCCAGTTGCCACGGTGACAACGGACGCCTCGCTGATCGGGTGGGGGGGGCATTATCAGGGCAGGACAGTCCAGGGCACGTGGCAACCTTTCGAGTGCCACTTGCACATCAATGTCTTAGAGATGAGCCCTTCAGGACTCTTCCCACAGGGACTATTGCAATTCAGAAGGACAACATGTCCGTAGTGTGGTACATCAACAAACAGGGCGGAACCAGATCCTACCCCTTATGTCGAGAGGCACTCAGACTTTGGCAGTGGGCGATTTCTTCTCAGCGTTTTCTGATAGCAATGCACATTCCCGGGAAGTCCAACGTGATTTCGGACAAGTTGAGCAGGGACATTCTCATGCCCCACTAGTGGTCTCTAAAGAAATCAGTGCTGGAAGAAGTCTTCCAAAAATGGGGCCAGCCTTGCTGCGATCTTTTTGCTACTCCCCAAAACAGCAAGTGTCACGATGACTTCACTCTCTTCCCGTTACCAGGCCATCCCACCAGAGACGCTCTAGTCCACGATTGGCCCCGGGGACTTCTATATGCTTTCCCCCCTTTTCCACTGATATCTCAATTAATTCAGAAAGCTATCGCCTTGAGAGTTACAATGATCCTCATTGCCCCTTACTGGCCTCGACAGATATGGTTTCCGTTCCTCCATCATTACCTGTTGGAGCAGCCTTGGCATCTGGACCCGGTGCCAGATCTGTTGACCCACCAGTCGGGCCAGCTGCACCACTCCCTTCATTCTCTCAACCTCACAGCGTGGTTTCTCCGATTCCTACACTAGCCAGGCTTTCCTTAATCTCTCATTCGGTCCGGCACATCCTGATAGCCTCTCACAAATCTTCTACCAGGAAGATTTATAATAGTAAGTGGAACCACTTTTCCTTCCTGGCAGCATCAAAAAATATAGACCCCTTCACTGCACCTATCCATTTTCTGCAGAGCTCTTTCATTTCGGTTCCTCTTCATCTACCATTAGAGTACAACTAGCTGCTATATCTAATTTTCATGTAGGTGTCTCATACTCCAGTATCATGTCCCATAAGCTCTGCAAAGCCTTTTTAAGAGGTGTTTTTCTGCTCAAGCCCCCAATCAAAGATCCCCCACCTCAATGGGACTTGAATTTGGTCCTAGCATCCTTGATCCCCCCCCCCCCCTTCGAACCAGTGGCTTCATGCCCTCTTAAGTTGCTCTCATGGAAAACACTTTTTCTAGTAGCCATAACTTCAGCTAGAAAGGGTATCTGAACTTCATGCTCTGTGCAGTCGTCCTCCTTACTTAGTTTTCCACAAAGATAGGGTGTCCCTCCGGACTAATCCGTCCTTCTTACCTAAAGTTTCCTCTTAGGCAAACCTAAACCAAATGATTGATCTCCCCGTCTTCTTCCCTGACTATTCCAACAGGTCAGAACAAAAATTACATTTTCTAGATGTTCACCGCCAACTTAGATATTATTTAGACAGGACTAAACAGTTCAGGAAATCTGATCAGCTTTTCCTGTCTTATGCGGAAGGGAAATTAGGCCTTCCAGTTACTAAAGTGTCCCTTTCAAGATGGCTTACCTCTATAATTACCTTCATCTATGAAATCAGACATCAAAAACTGCCTTCAAGACCTAGAGCTCGTTCAACTAGGGCATTAGCTACATCTGTTGCTTTTCAGGACAGGCTGCCAATAGATTCCATTTGTGCAGCAGCCACTTGGGCTTCTCCTCATACCATCATTTTACATTACAAATTGGAGATGGTCTCCAGAAGCCGTGCCAACTTTGGTTCCACTGTTCTCAAGAGTCTGTTCCGATAGGCCACCCGGAATAAGGTGCTAGGGACGCGGTCCCATCCAGCAAGAATGAAGGCGAGATCGACAACTTAACATTAAGAAGTTATGTACCTACCATAACATTCCATGTTAGTTGTCTTCTTCTTGCCTTCTTTCTTGCATCCCACCCTCCTTCCCCCTAGCCTGGACAGACCGATAGGAAATTTTCGGATCTTCCTTTGGGGTTTTTCCTTCCCACATGCTCTACCACCTCTATTCTCCCTTTTATGTTTGTGGTAGCTTACATTCAGGTTTATATAGTGGTGGGTCCTTTTTTCTCCATGCTGTGGAGACCAGAACTGCTTGGTTTAGCTATCAAACGAGATCTGAGTAGTTTCCGCCTAGCATTGTGGGATATAGGGGAGCCTCGAGCCGGTGGAATTAGCTCTCGAGCTTTAGTATTGGCCGAGTCGGAGCCGAGGATCGGCTCCGAACCTATCCAGCAAGAAAGAAGACGAGAAGAAGACAACTAACATGGAACGTTATGGTGGGTACATAACTTCTTATTTTTCATCAGTGGGGTCAGCCTTGCTGTGATCCTTTTACTTATCTCCTAAACAACAAATGCAGTAGCTACTTTGACCTAATCCCCTCTCCAGGAGAATCCCCAAGGTATGCTCTGCTCCATGATTGGCACCCCCAACTCCCGGTCTCCTTTATGCTTACCTGCCAGTTCTGATAATTCCAAAGAAAGCTGCCAGTTTGGAGGAAAATCATCCTCCTTGCACCTTACTGGCCCCAGCATATTTGGTTCCCCTTCCTTTGGCCTCAAATTCTTCAGCCACCTTGGATTCTGGATTTGATTCAGGTCTCCTGTCTCACATGACAGACATGATTTATCTGTATGAAAATTATCAATGGATAAAAAAAAGTTATGCACTTAGCATAATGTTCTATCTGTGCTGTCCATTTTCATTCTTCCTCAACTTCCCGCCCACTAATCCCCACCGTTTTCGCTGTGGCTTTATGGAAGTACGAGAGATTATAAGGACACCATTGTCCTTAATGTTGAGATCCAGATATGGCTTATTCTTTTAGGACATTTATAGTGGTTATTTCTACTCTATGTAAAACAGCACGCAAGATCTGAGGTATGTTAGGGGTTGATACATTATGGATAAGGGAGCTCAAGAGATTTTTGGTGGCTGCGAGCTTTAATAACGCCGAGTTGGATTCGAGGATCAGATCCGAACTCAACAGTTGAGGAGGAATGAACATGGACAACACAGATGGAATGTTATGGTAAGTACGCAACTTTTTTTCATTTCTTGTGAATGTTAGAAGGGATAATGTGTGTCTAAACAGGCTATTTCCAAATAGTTGTCTCAGGCTGTTACCTTTTGTTCTCATCCCAACAGAACAATTCCTGGCAGGGTCAAGGCCAACTCCACTAGGGTGTTGGCTTTATCTATGGCTTTTTGGAAAGGGCTGAATTCTAAAAGTATTCTAGAAGCAGCAACATTTGGTCCTCTACATTTTACAAAGCATTACAAGTTTGATTCCTTCTCTAGGTGTAGATCAACAAGCATAACAAGAAAGAAAGTACCTTAGATTGGATTCTCATAAATAATCATCCCCAGACATATGAAGCTAGAACCCTCCCTGATGATGTAAGTGACCACTCACTAACCAACATCATCAGGCTTAAATTCAATCTACCTAATCCAACCATATCTAGGACAATTAGAACCAAGAAAAACTTCAACCCAATCTCTTCCAGAGAGAACTAAGAGCATGTAACTAGTCTCCCTTAAAATACCTCACACTGGAGGAAGCTGTTAATTACTTTAATTCTAACTTCCTAGTCATACTAGACCACCATGCACCAACCCGCTCTATTAGAATGAGAACTAAATCTGCCCCATGACTTTCAAAAGAAACCAGGCAAAAAATCCATCTCAGAAATAAATACTGGAATAAATCTCGTTTAACTAAAAACCCAGTAGACTAACAAAACTTCAGACAGCTGAGAAATGAAACTAAAAAAGCTATACTGTTTGAAGAAACTACTACCTACAATTCCAGCAGACTCACCATAATAAACCACAAAAGTTCTGGGCGAGTATTAATCAATTATTACACCCAGGTCAATCCATCACACCAAACCCACAAGGCACAGACCAGGAGAATCCCAAGCAGACTGCTAATGCCTTTAATACCATTTTCACTGAGGCCATTCAAACTCTTGCCAGTCAGTTATCTACTCAGAACTTAACTATATCCACCTCTAACCCATCCCCTCCATTTCTTTTCCAGCCAGTCCCAACAACATATATTCTTACCCTTATCTAAAAACTGAAACCGTGCACTCCTTCAGCAGACCAACTACCCGCTGAATATCTACAAATGGCAGCCAAATCCATCGCCTATCCCATTTCCATTCTCATCAATAGAACCATCAGTGAAGGACACATCCCTAAAATCTGGAAAGTACCCCATATTATCCCCCTTCACAAGGGTGGGAACTCTACTGAACTCTCCAATTACCGTCCCATAGCCCTACTTTCTCCCTTGGCAAAGATCATGGAAAAATGCATCCACAGACAGTTGCTAGACCACCTAATCCAAAATAACTTACTTTCAAACTCTCAATATGGTTTCAGACCTTCACACAGCACTACTTCTGCCCTCCTTTCCTTTACTGACTGTATTAACAAAAACCATAACCTCAATATGCTTTCCTCTGCACTGTTTATAGATCTGTCTAAGGCATTCGATATGGTAAATCACCAGATACTTCTAAATATACTCAAATCCCTGTCACTAGATACACTAGCTATAAAATGGTTCCAGTCCTACTTGGATAACAGACAACAGGCTGTACTTTGGCATAACATTCTATCTACCCATCTGCCCTTTAACATCGGTGATCCTCAAGGGTCCATATTAGGGCCTCTCCTGATGTTCATCGTGCATACAGCTGCAGTCTTAACAGATGGGTTATCCAGCCGTCAGGCGGGTCCTCGGTCGGCCGAATTCCAAAGTCTAGGTCCAGCGTCGGTTGTCGTCGCTTCTTCCCTGACGTCAGTGCGGCAGGGGTATAAAAGAGGCAGCCGACGCCATATTCTACAGTCTTTCTTGCCGCGCGGTGCCCGAAGCAGAAGCAGTTCGCGAGTGCCGGTCGGCCAGCTCCTGAGATTTATGAAAGTATTTCAGCCGAAGTCTTCTTGAAAGCTAAGTACACCATTGGGGAATCTTTTCTTGCCTCAGACCGATGTCAGACAAAGTTAATAATTGCATTTCTTGTGGGAAGCAAATACCGCATAAGGATTTCCACTCTTTCTGTATACCTTGCTTAGGCCCAGACAATGACGTCTTGGCCTGCCGTTTCTGTGCTAGATTCAATAAACGCACTATTAAGCGTCGGGCGGAGTTCGCCCTTCAGTTTTACGGCAAAAAATGTAATTATATTATGTCGTCTGATACTCAGACTCCAGTTTTGAGCAAAAAACGCAAAGATAAGGACCGACATACGAGGTCCGCACCACCTACTGAAACCACGCTAAGGCCGACTACCGGTTCTCCGGTACTCAGCGAGGCGCCTACGCAGCCCCTGACTACCGATGACAATGCATTACCGGTGTCTTCAGTACCCGAGGACGCAGGCTCCTCGGCCCCCATTCCTACTACAGATCCCGACGCCGCTCCTGGCGGGGAAACTCAGAATTTAGACAGGCCTGCCATTTCTCAAGGGGCCTTCAGGCCTTGCTCCTTCTCTATTAAAGCCTTCATTAAATCTAAAGCAGCCATGAAAACCAAAAAACAGGTTCCTCAGACCCCCTCTCAAGGCACCATGCCTAAAAAACAGATGCTTAAAATGGCTGAGGATTTGATTACTCTTATCAGGAGTTCTCAACCCCCCTCTGACAAAAGGCCCAGATTAGAGGAAGACTACCCTTCCTCAGATCAAGCTTCTATTACCTCAGAACTATCCGAGGACCAGGATTATGCCTATTCTCCATTCAAAGACTCTGATGCAGAGGAGTCTGTTCCCTCGGTCCCCCCCGCTGAGGACTTCTCTTTTGGGGAAACACTGCATACATTGAGGGAACACTTTCATTGGGAAGGCCAAGATTACTCAGACTGCAAGAAAAGGCTCAGGGAATTTCTTCTGCTCCCCCAGCATAGGCCTCTGGCTATCCCTCCTGCTTTAGATATATTGGATGATGTGTACACAGAAGCCAGCCTTAATTCTGATTCTTTGCCTCCAGGGTCCCAAGGGAATTGAGGCCTCTACTGCTAAAAACCCATTACCTTCAGAGAGAGATTCCAGAGCTTTAGGAAGGTGGGGGAAAAGGTGTACACCTCGGCCACTTTTAACCATGAGGGCATTAAACTGTCAGTTCCATATGTTAAAGTATCAACAGTTTTTGATATCTCAGCTGAAAAGCAAGATGACACAACCAGAACAACTAGATTTAAGAGTTGCAGGATTTGTTGCATGGTGCAGAGCAAGTGGGTAAACATACCTTGCAGTGTGGTTTTGATGCTTTAGAGGCCTCATGTAGAGCTGCTGTTACGGGTCTGTTATATAGGCATGCTTGGCTCAAAGAGCAAACCTTACCAGAT
This sequence comes from Protopterus annectens, assembly GCF_019279795.1. Classification (NCBI taxonomy): domain Eukaryota; kingdom Metazoa; phylum Chordata; order Ceratodontiformes; family Protopteridae; genus Protopterus; species Protopterus annectens. The sequence continues at coordinate 1,040,693,443 of NC_056745.1, read as the reverse complement.
CATGTCAAAGCTAAATTATTAGATGCACCTCTTCAAAAAGATGTATTGTTTGGTGTTAAAGCTGAGGAGGTGCTAAAGAAAATGGAGGAAAAAGCGAAATCAATGCAAACATTGAAAGATTTCCTGCAGGTACAGCCTCCACGTTTCAGCAGAAACTGGCCTTCAAAAAATTGGTCCTTTCCAGCCACGGACAGACCTCAAAGGGGCGGATACAGGCGCCCAAGGGGTAGAGGGCAACCTCAAGGATCTTTCAGAGCCAGACAGTGGCAAGCACCAACCCCAAGAGGTGCAGAAGATAGATCACAGTCTTTTAGAAAACAGACACAATGACTTCCCCCTACACCTGCCAAGTAAAGCTTTAATGGCAGCACCTTTGGGCGGAATACTGACATTATTCTCAAAAAATTGGCATATTGTTACAAAAGACAAATGGATTCTGGACATTATAGACAGAGAAGGCTACAGGTTCCACTTTCACACCCTTCCAAAAATGAGAGGCATGCCAAACCTGCCACAAAATCAAAGGGCAGAGGCACAAAAACAAGTTTCAGCTCTCATGGACATGAAAGCAATTCAAGAGGTACCTGCAAAAGAACAAGGTCAAGGGTTTTATTCCAGACTATTCCTGGTACCAAGGAAAGACAAAGATTGGAGACCTATCTTAGACCTATCCATCCTAAACACATATCTACAGGTGCCAAAATTCAAGATGCTCACATTACAGCAGCTTCTTCCCATGCTGGGCAAGGAGTCTTGGCTGGCAACATTGGACCTCAAGGAGGCATACCTGCATGTCCCTATCAGACAAGATTGCAGAAGATACCTCAGATTTCTTGCAGGTTCAACCCATTACCAATCCTCTGCATTGCCCTTTGGCTTATCTACTGCGCGCAGAGTGTTTACGAAATGCCTGGCATCAGTAATCACCTTCTGCAGACTACAAGGGATACAAATCTACCCATATCTGGACGACTGCCTGATCCAAGTGGACAGCAAGGACATACTACTGCAGCACCTGGCGTTTGTAATAAAACTGTTGAACTTCCTGGGATGCACAGTCAACAAAAGGAAATCAAAACTAATACCCTCTCAACAAATAATTTTCCTGGGTGCCAGCTTGGATACAACCACCCAGATGGCCTACCTCATGCCAAACAAGCAAGGGCAACTGTCTCAATACTTCAGAAAAATGGCAACTTACACCAGGCTAACTGCAAGGAAAGTCCTGCAGGCTCTGGGATTCATGGCATCTTGCATCCTACTAATCCCATGTGTAAAGCTGCATATGAGGAAACTTCAATGGTACCTGAAAAACTTATGGTCTCTACAGCCACAGCTTGGAAGCAATTATACCACTCATTCCATGCCTTCAAAAGGAATTTTTGTGGTGGACTCAAGCTTGCCAAAGAAACACAGGTCTTCCTTTCTGTGTACCTCAAGCAACTGAAATCATCACAACAGACGCCTCAGACTACGCCTGGGGAGCACACATGACAGATCAGTGCATTCAGGGAAAATGGACCCGAAAAGAGAAGCACCTTCACATCAACCAAAAGGAAATGCTAGCCGTGCAAAAGGCTATTATGACCTTCAAAGACCTACTGCATCCAGGCCAGCTATTGATAAGGACAGACAGCACCACAGTGATGTGGTACATAAACAAAAAGGGGGGAACTCATTCATACTCCCTGTGCAGGCAAGCCATGACCCTATGGAACACAGCACTGGAATTGCAAATTCAACTACAGGCACAATTCCTGCCAGGAAAGGAAAACACACTGGCAGACAACCTAAGCAGAAATATGACAGATCCGCACGAATGGAAATTGCATCCTCAAGTTTTCATAAAGATAACTCGGGCATGGGGACAGCCAGACATAGATCTCTTCGCTACCCACAGAAATTGCCAGTTGAAAAAATTTTCTTCAAGGACCTATCATCCACAGGCCTGGAAAGTGGACGCACTTTCCTTCAATTGGGCAACATTGACAGTCTATGCCTTCCCGCCTCTTCCTCTGCTGCCCAAAGTTCTATTAAAAGCCAGAGTAGAGAGGCCGAAAATGATTCTCATTGCTCCAGACTGACCAAGACAACACTGGTATCCGCTCCTGTAGAGCCTGACACATTCCCCACCATGGATCCTACCTCTAGTCCCTCTTCTGTTGTCCCAGCACAACTACAAAACCCTTCACAGCAATCTCAAAACTCTAAATCTAGCTGCATGGAGAATTCCTTGATTTCCCAACAGTTTCTCCTCTCCAAGGAGGTGCAGGATGTCATCTTGGAGGCCAGAAGACCCTCTACTAGAAAGGCCTACTCCGCCAAATAGAAGCGATTTTGTGCCTGGAATCAAGAAAAGGGACAGAATCCTTGGGTAATAAATATACCTCAAATTTTACAGTACCTAGCTGAGATGTTAAACAATGGACTTTCCTTCTCCTCCAAGATTCACTCTTCAGCCATTTCTGCACAATACAACACCGATCCTCCTTTATTCTCTCACCCTCTCTTAAGGCAGTTCCTCAGAGGGGCAAAGAATATAAACCCCCCAAGGAAACCACCAGTCCCTGCTTGGGACCTCAACTTTATATTGGAAAAGCTGACCCTTCCTCCCTTCGAGACAGCTTCTTCAACAGAGTTACAGTACTTGTCATGGAAAACAGCCTTTCTTCTGGCTATCACCTCAGCACGCAGGGTTTCTGAGCTACAGGCACTCATGGCTGTGCAACCATTCATCATTTTCCATCAGGACAGAGTTTCCTTACGAACCAACCCTACCTTTATGCCAAAGGTAGTATCCATTGTAGCTTTGAATCAGACTATCCACTTGCCTACCTTTTATCCTAATCCACAAAACATAGGGGAAAGACTACTACATTCCTTGGACATTCACAGATAACTTTGTTACTATTTGGACAGAACAAAGCCATTCAGGAAATCTGAGCAACTCTTTGTGTCCTATGCAGCAGGTGCTCAGGGAAAGGCTATTTCCAAACAGACAATTTCAAAATGGATAGCCCACTGCATACGCTTTTGTTACTCATTTCATGGAAAAACTGTGCCTGCATGCATCAGATCCCACTCCACCAGAGCCACAGCTACCTCTGCAGCCTTCCTCATGGGGGTCCCTACCAAGGACATTTTGGAAGCAGCCACCTGGAGTTCAGTGCACACTTTCTCCAAGCACTATCACCTCCCACTATACTCAAAATCTAGAGCGGGCTTTGCCACGGCAGTCCTGCAGGGCATCCTAGCCCCTCCTAGTTCCACTTAGTGCCTACCACCCTTACTTAGCTTTGGGATTCTACCCATCTGTTATGACTGCAGCTGTATGCACGATGAACATAGTACAGTTTTGTACCTACCATAAATGTAGATGTTCGAGTGCTCATACAGCTGCAGTCCAGGTTTCCCTCCCTCCATCCCCTCTTAGGGACAGGCCTTATGAAAAACACTTTTCATATTACCTTTTTGGGGTATTCTTTTATGGTGTATTTGCTTGCAACTACTGTTTTTGATTCATCAACATTGCATCTTTGCATAACGTTGTTTGCCTACCTTCTGGGGGCACCTGACATCTGGGGCAAGAAAAACTGAAGAATATGGTGTCGGCTGCCTCTTTTATACCCCTGCCGCACTGATGTCAGGGAAGAAGTGACGACAACCGACGCCGGACCTAGACTTTGGAATTCGGCCGACCGAGGACCCGCCTGACGGCAGGATAACCCATCTGTTATGACTGCAGCTGTATGAGCACTCGAACATCTACATTTATGGTAGGTACAAAACTGTACTTTTTCTATATTTATCAACTACCTTCACCTAGCAATCCCCCAAGCTACATGCATACAATATGCAGATGATTCCACACATCTATATCTGAATTTCACTCCCTAACCCAAAATGTGTTTAACACAGTTGAACAATGGTTTACACAGCGCTGTCTCCTTCTGAACCCCCAAAAAACTAAACTCCTCCATTTTACTCCTACTTGCAAGTCCCCCCCCCAATAGACTTCACAGTAACATCCAATAATGGTACTCTCATATCCCCAGATCCAACTACCAAACTACTAGTTATCACCATAGATAACCTTAACTTCAACACCCATATTAACAATACTCTAAAATCTGTTGATAGAAAACTAGGCTCTCTCTACAGGATCAAACATTTCCTCTCTCCTGCAGCTAGAATAACTATTGCTCACACCCATCTAATTTCTACTCTCCTGTATGCCTCACCCATATATACTAATCTCTGTAAAAACAACCTTAATAAAATGGAAAACTTCTACAGTAACATAGCCATATTTGCTACAGGTAACCCTTTCAGAACCCACCACTGTTTTAATCTAAAGCAGCTAGGATGGCTTGAATTACAAAATCATCTTAAATTCCACCAACTGTCCATTACCCATAAAACCCTTTACCAACCTACCAACACCCCTATACTATGTACCCTCATTACCCCCTACAACAATCTAAAGACCTTACGATCATCACATAAACTTCTTGTAAATATTTGTAAATCAAACAACAGGGCTGGGGACTCTCTTTTCTCTAATACTGTTGGAAAATCTTGGAACCTTTTCCTAACAAACTTTCCTCTCTTCCCTTTATATCACTCTTTAAAACCAAATTGAAACTTTTCCTCAGAACACACTGGTTGTACCCCTGTACTAAACCTGACTGATCAACTAGCTCTTCTTACTTGGTTCACCCTACCCTCCTCTTCTCAGTAATCAAGTTCCTTTTCTTAATAACAACTTACCTTGTCCTTCTACACTATTACTTACATCTTCAGAATCTCATTAAGGAGACTACTTTTACTAATATATTGTAGAATTTCAGCTCCTACTTTTTCTTTGACTACTTGTATACTAATATATTGTATAATTCAGCTGCCATCTTTTTCTTTATGATGTATTGCAACTACATTTTGTATGGTACTAATTGTATCAGTATATTTTGCACTATGTTATGAACGAATGACCTCTTTGATTATTCCTCTGTACTGTACCTGCAATGTTCATTGTATACATTAATTTTTGTATATGTGATTTTGTTTTGTTTCCTCGGAGCGTATCTCCCAGGGCCTCTACTGAAAATGGACATATATCCAGTTAGACTACCCCGGTCAAAAAATGTAAAATAAAAAAAATAAATAAATCGGATTTACTAAAATCATTTTTCAGGAGTTCCTGAACCCTTCCCCTTCCACCCCCCAAATATTGTAAGCCAGGGCAATCTACCTATATAGCTAAGGCTACTGCAGTAGTGATTAAATATGATGGACACAGTGCAGTTGTATAAGTAAACCTGCCCCCCCCCACACACAATTCCCCTTAGTTATTTACCACTGTGTGTGTGTGTGTGTGTGTGTGTTTATAATATATATGTGTGTGTGTGTATATATATATATGTGTGTGTGTATATATATATATATATATATATATATGTGTGTGTGTGTATATATATATATATATATATATAATGTGTGTATGTGTATATATATATATATATATATATATATATATATATATATATATATATATATATATAATTTTACTCCTAGCTATGTCCTTGGAGCTTATCTTCCCCCTCTCATTTGGTATGAAAGCTCTGAAGGGCTCAGCATTGAGACCCGTCTTAGACAGTTTAGCTTGAGTGTTGAAGGTGCCACTTGTTATATTATTGGAAAGATTTAACCAATATAGCCAAGGCTACTGCAGCATTGATAATTCAAACATCCACTCTTATGGTAAGATTACTTTCTTATGGAATTGGCTAGAGGCAGTTACCACAAGCTTCCTCACAGACTGGATCTACTCACCCAAGATGAGAGGAATTTGATGCACCGAAATCAAACAGCAACTTCTGACTTCCTGGATGATTCAATTTTGATACCTTTTATGCACATCCGTCATAATGACGTGCAGCAGTTATTGAAGGAGTCAGGAAAGCCTGCATATTGCAAGTGGAAAAGATTTTTTAGTTAGTGCATACCCAAATGACCAGGTATCTATCGTGGATTTTGTACCACTGTTCAAATATTTGAGTTACTATCCTCTGACCTTTACTCCTCTGTAAAGGTTCATCTTGTGGCGATTCCAGCATGTCTGCCCATGGATTGTTCTGTTTCTTAGTTTATAGTGAAATAATCCCTAAAATGAGTTTTACACCTGAGACTATCTTTTAGGCAGTTTCCTTTTCCGTGGTATCTCAATTCTGTGCTGGAAAGTCTCTCTGAACCTGCCAAGTCTAACTGACATTCGGTTCATCACTTGGAATTGTTGTGACAGCTGCAAAAAGAGTATATGCATTGCAAGCTGTCATGGTGGGAGAACTCTGAATGTTTTTTCACAAATTCAGGTTCACTCTGCACACAAATCCCTATTTCATGCCCAAGGCTATTCCTAAGTTCGCAGTGAATCAGGCCATCAGTCTCTTATTTTCTAATCAAATCCTAAAAGCAAACATGAAAAAGTTTCTACACTCTGGTCATGCATAGGCCATTTGGGTAGTACCTTGGGAGGACTAAGTCCTTCAGGAAAGTAAACATATGTATTTCCTATTGTGGGACTAAGGTCAACCAGAGTCTAAATGGATTGTTTCTACTATTTTGTTTCTTTCTCTATGGACAATCCATTACAGGCAGAGTTGCATCCTTACCTTCAACAATTGCATAATGGAAAGAGGTTGACTCTAGAAGCAGTAACTTGGTCCTGAATGCTTTTACAAAACACTACAAACGGGATTACTTTTCCTGGTCCAAGGCAGGCTTCACTAGGACCATTGTCTCTGCTCCCATGTTGGATAAGCTACAGTAGTCTACCCATGGGCTACTATAGTAATGAGAATGGTGAACATATTACAGTTGCATAAGTTGCTCTTTCCCATAATAGTAGATGTTCAGATTCTTCACTTAACTACTGTAATAGCTGCACCCATTTACCATCCCCCATGGTATAATTTTTCTAATAGAACAGAAAGTTAGATTTTTTTTTTATTTTTATATCTTGGTTTACTTCAGGCTGAGTTCCCCATTTTTGGTTGAGAGGCAAGCAAGCTCTGAAGATTTTGTCATACTGACTGTTTATATAGCTCCCACCAAAAAGGACTTGGCCTATAAACAGCCAGAATAACAATGTAGGAGAGGATGAAAGCTCCAGGAAGCTGGCCAGTCGCTGTCCACATGGTGGAATACAACCCCATAGGCTATTGCAGCAGTGAATAATTCAAACATCTACTGTGATGGCTAAGTACAACTTGCACAACTGTATTTTTTCTTTTATATTGCCTATTTCAAGGCATGAGCTGTCTGACATCAGTTTTGGTACAATATTCAGAGCAAGTTTTTTTTTTATTTTTTATATATATATATATATATATATATATATATATATATATATATATATATAGATGCAGGCTGTCAGCTCGACTCAAAAATTTTCAGTCTCTCTACAGAATCTTTACCTTACCTTGTTCAATATCTTTTGCCATATTTGCATTAAACCCTAACCTGTAAGATAAACCTGTAAGAGAAACTTTATCCTCTATATAATATGGTTATAACTTGCATTAATATCTTCCATAAAGAGTTGTACTTCTATTTGCACAGTTGTCTTTTACTACATGACATGTAAGTTGTGAGTAATTTAATGTCAATATGCATGACAAACAGGTTTGAATTTCAGTTCTCCTCCAGCCAAAGGCGATAGATTATCTATATCATATATATATATATATATATATATATATATATATAATCTATATTTTATATATATATATATATATATATATATATATATATATATATATATATATATATATATATGGGTTCACTTTATAACATCGAAATACTGAAATGTCGAATTTCAGTATCTCAAAGCTATAAAGTCGAATGTTCAAAATAGCGAACGTTCATAATCGCGAATTTGACGTATGTCGAAAATGTCGAATTTGCGGTTATGAAGTTGCGCTATGTAATGTACGGGTTTGTGTTTTGTTGGTGCGCGGTGCCATGTTTGGATGTAGGTGTTATGTCAGGTAAGTGAGTGTTTTGTAAGGGTTTTGAGTGGGAGTTAGTGTGTGTGAGGGATTGGAGAATGTGCATGTGTGAGAGCTTTTTTGTTGTGTGTGCGATCTCGGAGTTAGTATATATAAGTGGGGGTGGTTGTGTATGTGTGTTGTTTTTTTGTTTATGTTGTGATGTGGGTGTTTTGTTGTATGTTTAGTGTAGTGTGTGCGGTGTTTTCGGTTATGTGGTTTCGCGGTTTTTGTTTGTCGGTGTTTTGTGGATTCGGTTTTATAGTCTCGAGATACTGAAATTCAATATTTCAGCATTTTGCGGTTATAAAGTGAATCCATATCTATATATATATATATATATATATATATATATATATATATATATATATCCAAAAACACAAAACCCTGATGGATGTAGTGCAGTACCAACTTGTATACGCAAAATATTCCAAAGTTATATTCGGTGTCGTGTTCCAAAAATCCACAATGTGTAAATATAATTGTTTAATGTAGAAAGAATTAATTCCTAGTAAAACACACATGATGACTCATTCAACATCAAAAATCCCATTCATCATAGTAGTAAGCTTATAATAAACAATCCAACAAAACAGAAGACAACTGTCTGAGGTGATAGACATACTAATACATAACAAATAAAGAAGGAATAAGAAGATAAAAAACAGTTAAACAAAATAAAATGTACCTGAGACAAATACATGGGTTGAATTAGCCACCGATAAAGCCTAACCCAATGCACAAAATTCAACCAAGGTGAATAATGAAATCAATCATCAATGCTCACTCATTAAGAAAAACACTCAGCCCTTATTTAATGGTTTTAGCTTTCAGAACTGGTTTCAGAGGTACACTCTCAAGCTCTCCCCCACACACGGGGGCACCCCTACTTATATCCATTCGGTTTTCAATTCAATTCAAAGTTCACAATATCACCCCCTCTCAGCCCAATGGACACAACATGTAATACCTGGAACAGAAAACCATGTCCATCATTCTCTAACATATGCTTAGCTATAGCACTGCATACATCTGACCTGTTATAACAATATATATGGTAGCATGTCTGACAACATGCCACATAAATGAGATTCCTAGTCATACAGTCTGCCCTGCACCTTAACTCCCAGAGTCTTCCATCATTGGGGTTCCTAAAGAACCTGGATGTATCTATATGGATGCATTGAGCACATGTTCCACATTTCCTCGTACCAAAATCAATGATGCTAGACTCATATGCTGGGCATAAATTGGGGAAACATAAATACTGTTTTAGGTTCTTTAAATTCCTATATACATATTATATGATCATCCGCCATCAGTATGTTCCAATTGTCAAAAAATGCTTTCTGGGCCATCCCTGTATCCTTTGCAAAAGGTAAGACTACAGGCAGTTGTACAACAGGATTGTGAGTCCTGGGACCGTCATACTCTTGCCTCCTTGTTGAATAATAGGGTCTACCTACACCACTTCTAAAACTCATTACTTCTGTACAAACTGAATCTAGGCCCTAGTTAAAAATTGTTTTTCAATTGCTCAATCTCCGCTCTGAACCTCATGTCATCAGAACATAAGCGGATATCCTCAAAGCTTGCCTTTACTATATTTCTATGTATACCTGGGTGATGCATGCTGTCTACATTCTTTCCTGTAAACAGTGGTCTTGAGGGTACCCAATTCCTTATATATCTTAACATCTAAGAAATCTATACTACTCTTCGAATGTTCCATTGTAAATCTCAAGAATCCTTCCATACTGTTGACACGAGATACAAACTGTTCCAAACCCATGCTGGTGCCCCTCCATAGGAGAAAGAGGTCATCAACAAACCGTCTGTAAAAGACGATGTTTGAGCATGTCAACATGACCTCCTTCTCCCAGGCAATGTAATGTAATGTCATTTCTATGCATGCACTGTATTCATTCAGTTGCAGTATTGTACTTTTATAAGAATTCAACTAGTGCGTTTTATTATTTGGATGAATGTGTTGAGATTCTGTTTTAAACAGGAATTTGATATGATGCAATATTTTAGTTACTTTTGTAAACAGCATCGTAGTATGATGTGGTTAAAAGTATTTGTCTTCTGTTTTTGTTGGATTGTTTATTATAAGTGCAGCTTACTATGTGGATGAATGGGATTTGACGTGAATGGGAAGTCATATGTGTGTTTTTACTAGGAATTAATTGCAGCAGGATATGACGTTTTTTGAATGGTTGTATTTAAATGGATGATTGTGTTTTTAACATTGTAACGTCTGAAGAAGCTTCTACATTAAACAATTTTCATTATATTGACACATTGTGGATTTTTTGGAACACCTTCGAATAACTTTGGAATATTTTGCGTATACAAGTTGGTACTGCACTACATCCATCAGGGTTTTGTGTATTTTTCTTTTTGGATGGATGGTATGGCAGCGACAGGAGCAGCAGAGACATTGAATGTTAAGTCAGCAAGATCTTGCCAATCCCCTGTTGGATAAAAATGCTTTTGAACAGTGTGAACCAGAAACTATCGTTGATGTCGACACGGAGATTGTGGTGAGACAGATCAAGAGGGATATAGAGAACAACTTATTTAAGTTTAAACGCCTTCAATGTCAGAGACAACATATGGAGGCAAGCATTGAAATCAAAGTGGTGGTGTTAAATATGCAACTGCTTGCTCGTTGGCAGAGAATAAATTTGCAAGCAAGCATGTCTTACATGAATTTGCTAATAGACTTCTTTAAACCAAAGGAGCTAGATTTATTGGACATACTGGCAGAACAGCAAGAAAGACTGAATGGACTAATAGGTACAGATATGACTGACGTCTTTTTACAAGAATTGATGGATAGGGTCACAAGGTATGGGAATAATTTATTGGCACAGAAGAGGAAAAAACTGAACCGTGACAGAATAGACTTTGAATCCAACAATGTCTTTGTATGGCCCAGAACAGTGACTTATTTGAAAGGGGCAGATAGAGAGAAGGCTAGACATGCTGATACAGTTGTGGGACAAGAGTCCTTAACCAACAAGGAGGATGTTTTTGTCGACAAGGTTAATATGGGAGATGATACCACTAACTGTGTCGAAGTGGATCAACAATCGTTGGGGGTAAGTGGTTGCCCAAAGGACACTGCTAATGCTAATAAGCAGAATATGTGCTTGTTAAGCCCCAAGTCAGTCACATCTTTATATTTTACCCCAGTGGAGGATCGAATTTCATCAGTGGAGTCGAATGATGTAAATACTGCGCGAACAGCCACCGTGGTGAGACGCAAGATTCAGTTGGAGAAATTGAAAGTTGGAGAACAGCAGGATTTTCCATTGGTGCCACTACCGATACGCACCGGAAGGAAGAGGTCATTAGAATCAGACCACAAGTGGGAGAGGTTCAATCAGCAGCAGAAGCAGAAATGGAAAACAAATCATTAGTTTGGAACATCTCTGGTCTCAGTCTATCTGATACAGAGGTTGAGTTGCTGGAGAAAGGTTTGTCCTTTATTCCAACGAGGAGAGCAGGTATTAGTGACTATCTTTTGGCCACTAGGCTTTTTGCAAGAAATGTTAACCTCAAACTTTTGTTTGGTAATACATCTGTTGAGAGCACGACAGTTTTTAAAAGCAATAGTATTTTTAATCCAAGGTTGACTCCTACATTAGAAGTATTTGTTAAATCGGTAGAGAGAGATTTGTACAGCAACATATCTGTAAGAACATTTGAATCAAGTGACAACTTGAGTGTTGAATTGAATGATGCACTTACTAGCCTGAAAAACAATTCAGATATTGTTATACGACCGGCTGACAAGGGCGGATTGATTGTTGTCATGGATAAATCATTCTACATTGATTCCATGTTATCAATGCTTGATACAACAGCCTATGAATTGATAACATTGCAACAGATAGAGGACTGCTGTGTCAATATATATGCGATGCTCAATGAATGTCTTACATTGGGTGTGATGACCAAAGATTTATATGACTTTTTACACGTTGAATTCCCAGTGATACCACGCATCAATGGGCTACCTAAAGTACATAAGAATGCACATACTCCCCCTTTCAGGCCAATTGTGGCAGGGGAAGGATGGGTCACTCAACCTATCTCCATATATCTGGACAGTAAATTGAAAGCAATTCTGCAACATTTTGACTATGTTTTAAAAGATACTGGACAGTTTCTAGCTGACTTATATGCCTTTACTAGTGGTATAGATTATACGGAAGATCTAGAGTTAGTAACTATGGATGTCAGATCTTTGTTCACCTGTATACCCAATGATGTGGGTATTAGTTCTGTAAAAGCTTTGATGTGTGAATTTTATGATGACGTCCAAACTGATTTTTTGACCCTTCTTCTTGAGAATGTCCTTGAAAACAATTGTTTCATTTTTATTGATAAGTTATTTAAACAACGAACAGGTGTAGCCATGGGCACAAGTTGTGAGGTCATGTTGACATGCTCAAACATCGTCTTTTACAGACGGTTTGTTGATGACCTCTTTCTCCTATGGAGGGGCACCAGCATGGGTTTGGAACAGTTTGTATCTCGTGTCAACAGTATGGAAGGATTCTTGAGATTTACAATGGAACATTCGAAGAGTAGTATAGATTTCTTAGATGTTAAGATATATAAGGAATTGGGTACCCTCAAGACCACTGTTTACAGGAAAGAATGTTACAGAGCGACTTATTTAGCACAAGACAGCATGCATCACCCAGGTATACATAGAAATATAGTAAAAGGGCAAGCTTTGAGGATATCCCGCTTATGTTCTGATGACATGAGGTTCAGAACGGAGATTGAGCAATTGAAAAACAATTTTTTAACTAGGGGATATGACAGACGAACCCTAGATTCAGTTTGTACAGAAGTAATGAGTTTTAGAAGTGGTGTAGGTAGACCCTATTATTCAACAAGGAGGCAAGAGTATGACGGTCCCAGGACTCACAATCCTGTTGTACAACTGCCTGTAGTCTTACCTTTTGCAAAGGATACAGGGATGGCCCAGAAAGCATTTTTTGACAATTGGAACATACTGATGGCGGATGATCATATACATAACATCGTGGGAAATTGCCCACGATATGTATATAGGAATTTAAAGAACCTAAAACAGTATTTATGTTTCCCCAATTTATGCCCAGCATATGAGTCTAGCATCATTGAGAACATGTGCTCAATGCATCCATATAGATACATCCAGGTTCTTTAGGAACCCCAATGATGGAAGACTCTGGGAGTTAAGGTGCAGGGCAGACTGTATGACTAGGAATCTCATTTATGTGGCATGTTGTCAGACATGCTATGTGTTTTATGTTGGTAAGACCAATAGGTCGCATATATTGTTATAACAGGTCAGATGTATGCAGTGCTATAGCTAAGCATATGTTAGAGAATGATGGACATGGTTTTCTGTTCCAGGTATTACATGTTGTGTCCATTGGGCTGAGAGGGGGTGATATTGTGAACTTGACTGAATTGGCAGAAACCGAATGGATATTAAGGTTAGGTGCCCATCGTGGCAGGGAGCTTAATGAGAGTGTACCTCTGAAACCGGTTCTCAAAGCTAAAACCATTAAATAAGGGCTGAGTGTTTTTCTTAATGAGTGAGCATTGATGATTGATTTCATTATTCACCTTGGTTGAATTTTGTGCATTGGGTTAGGCTTTATTGGTGGCTAATTCAACCCATGTATTTGTCTCAGGTACATTTGCCATATTTGCCACATTTGCCACATTTGTTATAGCTATATCATGTACAGACATTTAGTGGATAGATTGTCGGATGTTTTGGTTATAGTCAACATTATTTTTTATTTTTTATTTTTTATTCTTTATTTTTATTGTTTAACTGTTTTTTATCTTCTCATTCCTTCTTTATTTGTTATGTATTAGTATGTCTATCACCTCAGACAGTTCGTTGTGCCGACAAGGCACTATCAGGTTGTGCTCACTAGAATGGATATACGTATACGTATACAGATGTATATATGAGATGTTGATGAATTTTATATATAAGAACAAGCAATGTAATGTCATTTCTATGCATGCACTGTATTCATTCAGTTGCAGTATTGTACTTTTATAAGAATTCAACTAGTGCGTTTTATTATTTGGATGAATGTGTTGAGATTCTGTTTTAAACAGGAATTTGATATGATGCAATATTTTAGTTACTTTTGTAAACAGCATCGTAGTATGATGTGGTTAAAAGTATTTGTCTTCTGTTTTTGTTGGATTGTTTATTATAAGTGCAGCTTACTATGTGGATGAATGGGATTTGACGTGAATGGGAAGTCATATGTGTGTTTTTACTAGGAATTAATTGCAGCAGGATATGACGTTTTTTGAATGGTTGTATTTAAATGGATGATTGTGATTAAACAATTTTCATTATATTGACACATTGTGGATTTTTGGAACACATCCATCAGGGTTTTGTGTTTTTGGATTTTCATATATATATATATATATATATATATATATATAATCTGTCTGCGTATAGATGTGTAAACACACATACACATGCTTTTGTCTTGTAAATCTTTTTCCATAAATTTAATGTCTGTATATTGTTTCAGCCTGGGACTCTGGTCATGATTAAAAAGGGTCTTGGAGAGAGCTCTAAATATGGTCTAGGTAGCAAGAGTTCAGGTAGCAGTTTGGGTGTTTTACATTAGTAGCAGGGGAGGATGGGCAATCACCTTACTTGGTGAGTGGATGAGGCAGAGCAGGATGCACATGGCCACAATTGCCCAAAGGATGGGCAGGTTTGCTGTGGAAATCCTTGGGGGAAAGGGAGTGCTTTCCGATCACTAAGCCACTGCTTGCTCTTATCATAGCTCTTATTAGTGAGTCTGCAGAAGCATGCACTCCATAGAGGGAAGATGTTGCGTTCCTGCCCAATGGCAGGGTTAGGGGGCCTGCACATGCTCCCTGTGCCAGGATATATGCAAAATGACAGTCCCTGAAGTCTACCTGTATGATGACACCTCCAGATGGTGGTCACCTTAGCAAATTTAGGGACTCTGCACTGCTAGGCATACCTCTCAAATGTCCAGTTTTTCACAGATTGCCTAGATATTTGCCTCATATTTTTAGTCAGTTTGTCATGAAATATATTATCTGATGTTGTTCATCTTCATTCGTTCCTTACTGATGGGTTATCGGTTCCGTCCTCGGAACTGAGCTGGCAAAATATCAAGCTAGTGTCAGCCAAAAACTCTCGAGCCAAGGTCCTACCCAGAATGCTCTGCTCCCTGTTACCTCAGATCTCGTTTGCTTCATTGTACAGCCGTGTCAAGCCACTCTTTTCAGCTAAGTGTCTAATTTTTTGAAAGTTTTATATATCGTTTTTCAAACAGTTTCTGGTATTATTCTGCTACCCTGTCGTATCCTTAAGACTCTCTCCCTTTAGTCTGTTTCTCTTTATTACTTTATTACCTTTTCTTACCTTTGAGGTAATTCTTCATTACTATCATTGGTAATCCTTCTCTCTCCTTACCCTTTTGGGTAGCCTTTCCTCTTCCATTTGGTACTGTTGTTCTCCATCATTATGTCGGATAAGAAAACTAGCATTGGTTTTAAGCAGTGTAAGGATTGCGGCCGTAAGTTACTGCTTTCTGATGGCCGTGACCTATGTGTCTGTTTGAAAGTCTACCACCTTACTGTGGATCCCCCGTGTGGGATTTGTAGAAATTTTTCGACCAGGACTCATAATGAGAGAAAGAACAAATTAATCTTGAAAGGTCTTCTCAAATCTCCTTTCTGAGAGGCTATTTCTGGGTCGGAGGTCTCACCCCCTCCTGCTAAACCCCATAAGAGGCGTTCTTCCTTTTCCTCATCGAGGTCGCTGCCTTCATCTCCCTCTGGAGGATCGTAGGGAGTCTACTCATAAGAAGGTGAAATTGACTACTACTTCAGTGCTACCACCTGTGACCCTATTAGCTCCAGGCTCAGCACCACCCCAGCTGATTCTTGCTCCAGCCATGTCCTCATCGGCACCAGAGTTCCCTGTGCAGACAATTACAGCTCCGACACGGCCCTCACGGGCACCGTCCATGCAAGTATAGTCCCCTTCGGCACCGTTGGTACAGCCCCCTTCGGCCCTGAGTATGACGTTACTGTCCTCCACAGTGCAGATACTTTCTGCACCGACATGTTCTTCGGTGCAGTCCTTTTCGGCACAGTCATTGTTACTGGTGTAGACACTTTCCTCTGACACCGTACCCATCAGTGCAGACACTTCTTTTTACATTGCAGACACCTTCAACTTCTATGGTGCTGACGTCTGCGCAGACTACTTCCACATTGTTTTCTTAGGTGCAGACGTCCTCTGTTCTGGGCTCTGCACCGCTTGAATTAGCAAGGACCAAGTACTCTCTTTCCTTGGATCCATTCATTGGTAGCCAATATAGTCCTTTTCTAGAAAGGCCAGAATCGCCCTCGGGTTATTCTGTGAGGTCAACCAGGAGCCTCTCTGAGCAAGATATGGTGTGGCTTGTTGACCAGTTGCTTGTGGCCAGAGGTCTCTCACCCGTTGAAGTCCACATTCCCTCCTTCAGGTGAACGTACATCTCTTCAAACTCAAACGTACACTTCTCCTTCGACTTCCACCCAAGTATCGAAACCCATTACTTTGACAGCAGCTTCCCTTCCTCCGACTCCAAAAGTGGATCTCACTTTGGAACCAGAGTCGTCCTTGTGGCCCTTTGTGCACTGGGCATCCGGCTCTTCTCAGTCCAGTGGCTGTGCCATGGGGAGGGCATTCTTGGTTCCATGCTGATTTTTCTTCTATGGCACCCTCCAGGAATCCTCCCCCTCAAGCTTCACAGTCCTCTTGAGACTCCTGGTCTGGGAGTCGGCTCGTCGGGGCAGGGTGTGACCCTAGTTCCAAGGTTGTTGTGCTCTGTTCCGTGCTCCCATCTTTCCTTGGGTGGGCCGGCCTTCCAGGCCATGGAGAGGGTGCTTGCTTCTGCTGGCAAACTCCACATGTCTGAGTCCTCTTCCCCCTCTATGCTGCAACTCTCACAAGCCACAATCACCGGGCACAAGGGTCTCAGATTTCTCCTCCTCAGGCAACACCCTCTTTGCAGTCTTCCCCAGAACCTCCCACTGAGGAAGTACCCCACAAAGCATTGTGGAAGAGGAAGCACGTGGACTCCACTGAGGAATCGTTGACTGAAGATATGGATTTTGATGACTGGGAAGGGTCCCCCATGGTCACCCTCTGAGGTGTTTTTTGGTGACATCCTTGAGATCCTTAGAGGGGTGACTGGAAGTCCTCTAATCCTTTCCATGAGGAAGCTGTATTCCTGCAGGCCTTTTGTGCCCAGCCCCCTACCTCCTTGGTTACCCCACCAGCCGATGAGCTCGTCCAGCGCGCATGGAAGGCTCCTGACACCTTGGAAGCGATACCACGGAGGCCTGATAAAATCTTATCGCCTCCAGCTGAGCATCCCCTTTGGTCACAAGGTCTTCCAGTAGATGCCGTGATGGTGGCGGCTGCAACTAAGAAGGATTTGGCAGAAGAGAGCCAAACTGTACATAGCCCAACAAGGAGTCCTGGGCAAGACAGCCTAGGAAAGCATGTGTTTGCTTCATCAACCTTCGCTGTAAGGTCTTAGAACTATTTGGCAGGTTTTACCAGGCTTCAGAGGGATCTTATCGACCAACTCTCTGAAACCTTGGCAGGAGCTGTTTCTGACTAGGTCCGTGACAACGTGGTTTCTCAGCCACCCTAGAGTCCATTTCCAATTCTTCCATGTGTCTTATTTCTCACGCAATGGAAGGAGCGGCTAGAGCGGCAGGCACGGGTATAGTCACCAGATGACATGCCTGGATGCGCCTTTGCAGACTCCTTTAAGGCTTCCTTCATGAATGCCCCCATCGAGGCCACTTCTTTGTTTGGCCCTAAAGTGAAAGATATGCTGGCAAGATGCGAACAAGATGACAAGACCCTATCTGTCACTGGTGTCAGGACACTCCACTCCTCAACAATTCTACTCCAGAAATCAGAGGAGTGGGAAGATGTGGCACAGGTAAATCAGGCTTTTTCTGTGACACACGTGCTGAGTTCTCCCACAGAGGCAGAGGGGGAAACTCCAACGGAAGACACCCCTTTCGGGGCAGAGGAGGTCCTTGAAACCGGGGTTCCAGAGATTTTCTCTGGCCAACCCTATCACCGCTCCTGAAGCGTTGCCCGACTGCTCACCTTCCTTGTACCCCGCTACCTGGCAAAATATAACCACCGACTCTTGGGTACAACAGGGATAATATCCAGAGGCTCTCGCATCCCCTTCCATCTTTGTCCAAGCTTATCCAGAATATTACCCGACATTCCACCCAGTCAAAGGGAAGCAGCAGCACACAAAATCCTAAAGCTGCTACAAAAAAGTCAACCAGACAGTTCCCCCAAACCAGATAGGATCCGTTTTTCCTCAAGGTTTTTTTGTTTTTTTGTGCCAAAAAAGACAGTGGACTGGAGGCCAATTTTGGATCTCAGCACACCAAACAAATATGCAAAAACAGAGAAATTCTGGATGGTCACGGTTCAGTCCATCCTTCCTCTCCTGGAAGAAGACAATTGGATGTGCTCTGTAGCTCTTCAAGATGCGTATTACCACATAAAAATGGACAAACGCTCAAGAAGATACTTCCGCACAGTAGCCAGTCACTACCATTTTCAAGGTCTGCCTTTCGGTCTCTCTGCAGCCTCCAGAGTGTTCACCAAATGCATGGAAGTGGTTATCACTCACTTGCGACTTCAAGGATTCCCGGCATTTCCATATTTAGATGAAAGGCTCCTCACTGTCCCCACCAAGTGTCTACTGGAAGAAGCCCTGCACTACACACTCATCACAGCACAACGCCTGGGAATTACTATAGACTGGGGAAGTCCAACACGACCCCAGTCCCCTCTTTGGAATTCATAGGGGTACTGTTGGACACGAGAAATTGCGCAGCATCTCTTCCAGACCACAGGCTTCAAAGAATAATGCAACAGGTTCAACCACTGCACTGTCAACACAAATCTCCCGCTTGATCTATACTCCAATTCTTGGGGTCAATGGCAGCCTTGATCACCATTGTTCCTCTAGCCAGATTCCACATGAGGCTCCTTCATTAGTCACTTCTCACTCAGTGGTACCCTCTACAGCATCCTTTGTCTTTTCAGATAAGTGCAACTCAGAGATGTAAGCAAGATTTACTCTGGTGGACGTCTCAAAATCCCCAATAGTGGTCTCGCCCCTTCAGCTCCCATCAACCAAAAGCCACGGTGACCACAGACGTCTCCCTAATGGGATGGGGGGGGTTATGTCAGGGAAACTCTGTCCAAGGCACCTGGTCGGACACAGAGGCCCTTTTGCATATCAATGTCCTGGAACTGAGGGCGATGCTACTAGTGTTGCAAGCATTTCATTCCATCCTTCCGTTGGGACTTTTGCAATCCAATCAGACAACATGTCAGTGGTCTGGTACATCAACAAGCAAGGGGTCACCAGATCTTACCTGTTATGCCGAGATGCCTTGAGAATATGGCAATGGGCTATAGCTTCCAACCACTTTCTAACTGCAATGCACATTTCTGGGAGCTCCAATGTGATAGCGGACAGATTGAGCAGGTGCATTCTACAACCTCAAGAGTGGTCCCTCAACCCTATGATAGTGGCAGCCTTGCTGCGACCTATTCACCTCTCCAACTACAAGTGCAGCAACTATTTTGCCCTGATCCCCCCTCTGGGACAGTCACCGAGAGATGTTCTAGTCCATGTTTGGTTCTCAGGCCTACTTTATGCGTATCCTCCTCTTCCCCTCATCTCCCAATTTCTGAAGAAAGCACAACAGTTGAAAAGCAAAGTGATCCTCATTGCTCCATATTGGCCTTGACAAGTGTCGTACCCCTTCCTCTGGTATCACCTACTAGTTCAACCATGGATCCTCATTCCATCCCCAGCATTGATCTCCCATCCGCACGGTCTGAATCACCCCAATCTAACAAGCCTGAAACCGACAGCTTGGTTTTTCCACTTCCAGTGATTGCCAGGCAGGAAAACCTCTCGTCCCCTGTGCTCAATATTCTTATTGCATCGCATAAATCATCCACCAGACTAATCTATCTCAATAAATGGAAAAGGTTTTCTCTGTGGGCAGCAAATAAACAATTAGACCCCTTGTCAGCCCCCGTTTTGGTGGTTTTGGATTACTTATCACATCTTTTCCACTCTGGGGTGTCTGCCGCTACTATTTGTGTGCATTTAGCTGCCATTTCAAATTTCCACATTGGTTTTCAGGATTCTTTGCTTTTGTCACATAGACTCTGTAAAACATTCTTGAAGGGGGGGTTATCCACTTCAAACCTCCCTTTAGAGAAACCGGTACAATCTTGGGATTTGGCATTAGTTCTGCAAGCTCTAACAGCTCCCCCCTTTGAACCTGCATCTTCATGTGATGTAAAATATCTCTCTTGGAGAACTTTGTTTCTGATTGCAATCACATCGGCCAGACGCTTGTCAACTTCAAGCCGTATTCATCAAACCTCCCTAGCTTATCTTCCATAAGGATTAGGGTATCGCTAAGAACGAATTCTTCCTTTTTACCAAAAATGGTGTCAGAGCAGTCTATCAACCAATCTATTGACTTTCCAGTGTTCTTTCCTAACCACTCTAACAAGGGCGAGTATTGCCTGCTCTCCTTGGATGTTCATAGGCAAATACAATTTTTATCTGGAAAGAACAAAATCTACCCGTAAATCAGGCCAACTGTTTCTGGCTTTTTCTGGAACTGGACGAGGTCATCCTGTCTCAAAAGTTACATTGGCTTCATGGTTGAGAAATTGTATTACCTTTATCTGCAACAAAAACAATGTCACTTTGCCTCAGAGTGAAAGCACATTCTACAAGATCTATGGCAACTTCAGCAGCTTTCCATGCTAAGGCTTCCCTCTGATATTTGCTCAGCTGCGACTTGGGCCAAACCTCATGCCTTTATTTTTCATTACAAATTGGACTTGGTCTCCAGAGGTAGAGCTTCTTTTGGCTCCATGGTGCTCAGGAATGTCCTTCAATGAGGGCCACCCAGGGATACGGGCAGCTGGGGACTCTGTCCCATCAGTAAGGAATGAACGAAGATCAGCAGCATCAGATAAAGAAGTTATGTCTTACATAATGTTCCATCTGTGTTGTTGTTCTTCGTTCATTCATTACTTCCCACCCTCCGTCCCCCTCCAGAGGTACCATGTTTATCTCCTATACTCCTTTATTGTAGGTCTGTTATGACCAGAGATAGTCTATGCTTTTGTCTATCAACTTGCAAACTCGATCTGAGGTAACTGGGAGCAGAGCATTCTGGGTAGAACCGTGGCTCGAGAGTTTTTGGCTGACACAAGCTTGATATTTGGCCGGCTCGGTTCCGAGGACGGAAACAATAACCCATCAGTAATGAATGAATGCAGATCAACAACACAGATGGAATGTTATGGTAAGACATAACTTCTTTTTATGGCAAATCATTAAATATTGAAGCCACTGAATAGTGACATGTAATTGAGGTTTAGACTTCATATCTTGCAGAAAATGCATACTGATGCAAAACATGTCATTTTAGCAATGCTCTAAACTTATAGGAGCATTATTT
This sequence comes from Protopterus annectens, assembly GCF_019279795.1. Lineage (NCBI taxonomy): Eukaryota > Metazoa > Chordata > Ceratodontiformes > Protopteridae > Protopterus > Protopterus annectens. The sequence continues at coordinate 1,040,671,757 of NC_056745.1, read as the reverse complement.
AAGGTATGTCCGTGATTTTGAGCCATTGTGCCCCCATTATTTTTGGCTTTGTCCAGAATTTCTGTGCCAAGAGGTTGAGAAGTGTGCCACTAGGAAGTGGGTGGGGTTGGGTCCAATTGCAGGAGCCTTGATGGTTGGCAGGTAGGGGGAAGGACAAAAATGTTTCTGCTTGTTTTTTTTTTTTTTTTGTACTTTCCTCAAATATGTTTTTTCAGTGAGTTTGTCTTTGATGTTGGTGCTTTTAATTTATATGGATTCAATGAAGTTACATTTAGTGTTGTGACTGTGGATTAGCTGTCCTAAACCCATACCTATTGCAACATAGGTAGAATTTCATGAAAATTCACTGCAGACTCCTCTCTTAAATGGTTAGCTAATACGACTTCTCTCATTATTTGCAGATAGCTGTAAACATCTGCATAAATGAGGTGGATAATTTCTTTTCTTAGAACTAATTAACAGGATACAATCTTAAGGCGTTTTTAAGCCATGATAAGCACTCAGTAGTACACACAATGATAGGACTTTGCATGCACATGAAATTAATGTATTGTCAGTGCTATATATATTGTGCTGAGGCTGACTTCAATAATACTTCATTAAAAATGTGTTATACCCCGTGAAACCATTGTACGACAATGTCAAGTATTTTGTAGAGCTTTTAAGAGGAGATTTGTGAAGTTTAGAAATGAGGAAATTAGATGCATTGCCTGTCAGAAGATTGTTGACTAAAGTTAGCAATTTATTAGCAGAAATTAATAGTCTGATATATATATTTATATTTTTTTATTACAGCTGATAGATTTGAGTTCTCCTCTCATTCGTTTAAGTCCAGAAGACAAAGAAAATGTTGTGGATTCCCCTTTGCTGTTGCTGTGATTAAAGCATTTTTTCAACAAGATCAGAAGATTATTTAAAATGCAATTTTGTTGCACTGAGCACACTCTTCAGCAGATCTTTTTTCAGTGATGTTAACTTTAAAAATAATGTAAAATTTACATACTTAAATTGTAAGATGCAAAACTATAAAAAAAAAGAACATATGCAAGGACCATTAGCATATTGACGTTTGTAGGTTTAAAATTCAGACATGAATATCCAAAGACGTACTTTAGCAAGATTTGCCATTTTATATAGGAAATTGTGCATTTACAAGCATATATTGCTTTGTAAAGGCGGTCTTAGAATCCCCTTTTACAGGAAAAGGTGAATTAATATTAAAAAAGGATCAGAAAAGTTTTTTTTAACCCGTGTTTGTCTAGCATGTATATATGTATATGTGAATTATTTGAAGTCATTCCTTTTAGCAGGCATCTGAAATGGGAAGTTCAGTACTGAATTTTAATTTTTTACTAATAATGGACAGGGTTAGCCACCTGAATAGATTGCCATTGTTGGTGTGACACCCCAACATCGTATGCAAAACTAGGAAAAAGGAGGCTGTGGATGGATGGTTTTACTTTGCAGTTTCGTTCTCAAAATTTACCGTACCATCATAGGCTGTTAAGTTGTGCTCTGTTCTGAAGCTCTGCACTTAAAGTATATTCGGTGAGACTACTATCATTGAGCTCATGCTAAAAAGAAGCATGAGTAGAACTTAAAACCATCCTGTTCTAGAGTAGAGTGCATTTTCTGTTTAAAAAAATGCTGTGCTGAGAAGTATTTGTTTGTACTGCAGTTAACACACTGGAATAGGGAAGAGAAGCAAAGCTTCTGGTTTTAATTACAGAATTTTGCAGCTGCAAAAAACTTCCACATTTTCCATTTAAAACAAAATAACTGAGTGCCTGATCAGCATAGTACTACTGTGTTTTGTGTTGAATCATTTTAAAATATGGTACATTAAATTAAAAAATGAAGACAAAAATATATGTGCAGATTTTTTTTTTACTGTTTCTGTATTGTCTGATGCACTAAAAATGAATAACATTAAATAGATTATTATGGTATTAAAACACTGTTGGTGTACTCTCTTTCCTTTTTGGACTCTCAACAATTGGGAATAGCAGAGCGGTGCTCATAAAGACATTTCTCTGGAGGTATGTGTTTTATTTGGAAGTATTCAGTGGTGAAACTGCAAGCACTTGAATGAGGCAATCTAAGTATGAGTAAAAACTGATGCTGTTTGTCCTGCAGTATTCAATTATTGAGCCAGGCATTTTGCGAATACCAGTGGCACCCCCTGCTTTGAACCTGATAAAGCATTTATGGTTCTTGTCTGGGTTGGTGGACCACACACCCCTTTCAGCCATAACCCTGGACCAAAGAAAGCTACAAAGACTTTTACAGAACACAGATTTGCAAGTAATAATACCTGACAGAATTGGCACTGTGAGGAATAACTCACCCAGGGGGTGTTGAGGCCTAATGTTGCTGATGGGAGTGCCTCCTCATCCCCCAGAAGGTCCATTATTTCCCTCTAGTGCCTACCTTGGAGGGTCTTGCTCTTAAAAATGGGACTATATGATAAATTATTGTGTTTTGTTAGTATGTACATTTTTTTTATATTTTCAATGTGAAATAGCTCCTCCGAGTAATGTTTCAAAGTTGGTTTAGGATATGTAATTTATTGTTGGGGAAGGGTTTTATTACATCCAAAATACAAGTTAAGTAAGTTTTTGTCAATTTCTGCACCAACATTTGTACAGAGAGACTTGTGCACAAAAACAGATACAGAGGGAGACAATGTCATATATACAGTAACTTGGATTCTCTCGCATGCATGTGTGCATGCACACACTGTGTGCAGCTCATATGTCTGATTAGAATATAATGAATGTATAAAACCAAAACAGTGCAAACCCTTACTGGTGCATGCACACACACATGCATCTTGATTTTTGGTGCTTCAGTAACATTATTTATTTTTATTTTGCCTCATGCTAGCCACAGCTTTTTAAGAGCCATGGTCAGCGATGGAAAGAAATAGAGGACCCTTTGTAAATCCTGTTGCTGCAGTTACTTGCTTTAGTTTTTTTTTATTATTTTTCATGTACACGTAAAAATGCAGGTAAGAACCTGCACTTAATGAGATTAATCAATATCAATGCTGTTTTTGTTCTGCCTTATGGTGGTTTAATATGTTACCATGAAGCAGCAGGCTTCTTTTTATCAGGCTCTCTGCATGCATTAATGCCCTTTTGTTGTTTGTTCTCCAGCAGGGTATCATTTCCAGTGTTGCCCATTTTTCTAAATTGCAATACAACATTGGGTTGGTTACCTGACTGACACTGTACAAATGCAATAGTATTGCACTGTCATAAGCCTGTACGATATTTTAGATATCATATTGTTGGACATTAGGCTACAGTGACATTTTATATGTACAATAATACTTAAGGAGATGTAAAATGAGGTTAAGATATGAGGCTGTGTACATATGGTTAATGACACTGTACACCTCTAGGTGCCATTTGTTTAGAGTGATTTCTGCATTCCTCACAGTGAGCTAATATGTATAAGACTCTATATTTGGTGAGCTGCCTTATTTACATGTGTGCAGATTGTGAGTGATGCCTTAATACCACTTATGCGAGAGGGAGGCAACAAGGATGTCACTGGCACCCCAGGTGGCAGGGTACCACCATCTGTAATTTTAAAATGGAAGACACCAGTGGGGTGTGGATCCTTCTATTACCAGAAATGTATGAAGTAATGACAATAAAGTGCACTGTGTTTCAGTAATTCATGGAAAACGCGCTGTCCTACAAAGCATAAAGAGAATAAGTACTGCTGTCCTGCGTATAGACTTGCAACATCTACACTCGGGCTAGACTGCACACAGAACTGAGTCTTTGGCCAAGAAACTCCGGCCAGTCTCCCAGCTCTTTCTTTGAACCAATGACTTCCAGTTCCCATGCATCCATAGTTATTGCCTTTCTCATGCGAGCACACATGCACGTACTTCCCAGGAAAGCTGGCAGAATTCTACTAATCCCTAAACCTTTTCTTCCTGGCATGGTAGTACTACCACCACCCTGGAATAGACCTGGCATTCCAGTTACCTGCTGGTTTTATTAAGACAAATATAGATATACCAGTTAAATTGTTTGACTGGTAGTAGGCCTAAGCAGTTTAATTTGAGATGTTTGCCACACAGCTTTATTGGCCTGAATGAAACCATACAGACTTAAAAATTGTAAAGGTCATAGACATTCAGAAGCCATGTAGCTGAAACACCTGATGCCCTTAAGGGGTCATTTCTATATATCCCTCACACCCTCATTATAGGAGGTTTAAGGTATCATACAGTGAAAACTGTAGTTTGGCTGGGTTGTTATTGTTTTTTTACTCTGTGTGTGTGAGTAAACGTATACTGTGCATAGAGGGAGAGAGAAAAATGGATGCTAACCCCAAGCAAGAGCCTAAATGTGAATAAATGAACTTTACTTAATAGAATGATGTAAATATAATAAGGTCTGGGTGCTGAGCCTACCTCAATTTCTTGGTGACCTGTTCCAGCTTCCCTTCCAAATAATATCTGGTACCATCTAACAGAGGTACCTCAATGTCTGGCTGACTACTATCGCTTACTTCTCCCCCAGAAGTATCTCCTTTCAAGAGAAGCTCAGTACCTTTTAGCTGTGTGGCTCAAGTTCCTGTCTGCTACTCCTAATTAGCTCCATCTCTGAAGTAGTCATTGCCAACCCAGATGGAGAAGTAAGGTCTGACTGGGTGACCCCCCACCCCCCCGACAACCTCCATGCCTGGCTGCATGTAACAGCATTCTCAACATTGAGAAAGTTTATTCTGTATTAAGACATTAGCATGAAAATCCACAAGCAGCCACTTGCTTGTTACTTTGCTATCCTTCCCAGTCCATGAAGGCCAAAGGTATCTGAAAATGTTTCCCACCTAAGACCCTAACTGGAGTGAATTGCCCATGCAAGTGGTAGCATTGTTGAACCACTGCATGTTTTGATTGGTTATGTGTGAGGCTTTATCCCTTTTTGCAATGGCCTCCTTCACCTTCACCAGGAGAACCTATAGAGTTTGGTGATGTGTGCAACTGTCTAAACCCACCACTATTACAGTGCTAGTATTTTGTTCCTGAGATCTTTGTTATTCCCTCTGCCTTAGTGGACAATGAGACTGTACTCACCCAGTTTGTATCTGAAACAGTTAATTGCAAAACATGGGTATGTGCTTAAACCTGTGGCTCTCCTTTTCCTATGTAATCTCTGGGATAGTTTAGGCTGCTCCATGGGTTCCCCTATGCCTGCAGTGTTTGGTACCCCTCTTTTAGTCAGTGGCAGTCTGCTAGCAAGGTAACAGTCCCCTTTCATTGGCAGTGACATTCTTGGTCTGCTACCAAATCCTCAAGTCTTGGGCATAATACTAGGATTTTATCCCTGACCCAAAGATCAGCAAGCATTATAAATGTGGCGGCCTTATACCCACTCACCCATCGATGAAAATAGGTGACAATTTCTGCAGTATATCAGTCATACTGTCATCTGTCTTTTTCCTTAATTCCCAGCTTCTTTCTGTACAAGTTAAAAGCAAACCTTCTGGCATAATTTAAGCAGTCAACATCACCAAGTTTAGAAATTGCATGCATTGTTTTACCCGTCAGCAAGGGAGTTAAAACCTTACCCCAGTGTTCTTAGTCACCTTAGTGCTGATTCCCCACCCATTCAGAAACCCTTATAAAGCTATGCAAATCATTCCCCTCTTTATATTGAAGAAAAAGGTTTGTACTGACTTGGGTTTCTTGGGTGGGGTTTTCCCTCCTTCCAGTGACTCGTGCATGAATTGAGAATCTCCTTTTCATGCTGACATTGCTTTTCTCTCTTCTCTGCACCACTAGCAGTTGCATCCTCTCAGCTGTGTCAAGTTCCATTTGCTCCAACTGCCAGTCTCTGTAATTCCAGTTGGTCTTAAAGGTCCAAGTGTGATGGAGATGACCATCATTTTTCTACCTCCTGCACACTTTCAGTGCTGCAGTACATGCAAAGCTTCCATCTTCTCTCTCAACATATTTGCTTGCTTGGATTTCTTTTGCTTTGCATTCCTTTGTCAGCTGTGCCTCTGATATTTTTGTGCCTGCTCGTAAACTAAGCTGATTAAAAAAATAACTGTGCATAATTTAAACCTGTGTATATTATAGCTGGTGGCTGCAAAGATGAACACACACTCACACGTTTATGATAAAGCTCTTTTAGGCCAAATAACTTTAATTGCAGTACCCTCACCATTGTGATGGAAAGGTACTGTTGCCACCCAGAGAGCAGGATGCCACCCACTGTGATTTAAAAATGGCTGACACTAATGGGATTTAAATCAAACTACTGCGAACCAAGAGTGAAATAATAGCAAAAAAGTGTCCACATCTATTTCAGTAATTCACAGAATGCAAGTAACCCTGGGAGTATAAAAGGAACTATGCACTACTGTCCTGTGTATGGGTTTCCAACATCAAATTTAGACTAGACTGTGCCAGGCCACTTACAGGGATGAGTCTTTGACCAAGCAACACAAGGACCCTTTCTTACCACTTTCTTTGTAAACCAATGTTTTCTAATGTTCCACTGCCTATGGGAACTGCCTTTCACATATTTTCACACACACATTTCCCATGGAAGGCTGATAGCTGTGGGCAATTGGAGAATTCTTTCTTTCTGGCACAATAGTCTGTCTTCAACACTGGAATAGCCTGTGACTTCCAATTACCTGCTGCTGTTAGTTAAGCTAAATATGAATTAACCACTTAATCTTTTTCACTGATGGTAAAGGTAAACCTAAGCAGTCTGACAGACGTGTGCCACATAGCTTATTAATCAAACTGTGGATAATGCTTGCCCTCTTCTCAAATAAATAACTGTATAGGTTTACTATCAAAATGTCGCTGGTAAAAAAAAAAAAAAAACTGTTCGTAACACTGACACAAAACAATGAAAGTAAAAATATATATCCGATCAAACTGTCTAATCTGCTGAATGAATTCAGCAGATTCGACATTATCACCAAACAGATCACGTGATGTCCATATAGGAGCTCAGGTAAATGAAACCTCTACACCTCGCATCACGTTTTTTGCAGGGGGGCACTGTACCGCGATCTCTGTGCAGTACTTCGAGTTTGAATGCTGATATGAACTTTTTAACACTGAGATGTTAAGCAACACAGAAAATCGAACATCCATCTATATATGTGTGTGCGTGCACACAGAACCTGCATTTAGTCTAGATACTTGTTGACATTTGTTTAACTACATATTTGCTCGATATATGCAGATGGTCCAGAGGTGTACGAGATCAACAATCTCTGGGTAGGGAATTATTCCTTTTCCTCCTCAAAGTTAGTATATGAAATTAACAGGGATGTGGGTGGAACAAGGGGACTTGCCCCCTACAAAAAAATATATATTTTTTGTGTGTGAAAATTGCATGCGCCACGGTTCGCATGTATGGTAATGTGCTGACATTGATTTTATCAACCTTTTCCAGTCAACATTTCTGAGGTCGACATATGGGCTACTCAACTAAAGTGAGTATATGTATATATACACACACACACATACATGCACATTTTATATATACGTACATATATAAAATGTATAACATCTTTAAAAGAAAATCATGGATGTCGGCCATAAAAGCTTAAAGGTGAATAAGTGGTGGTGGTGCTGCGGTAGCATTGTCGCCTCACAGTTGGACATTGCCCGTTCGATTCTCAGTTACAGCGTCTTCTGTGTGTCGACATGCTTGAATGGGCCTTCCTTCATTGAAGGTTATGCGTTAGGCCCGGCAAACCAGCACGTGAAAGTCTACTGCCAATCAGCGGACCGGAGTTCCGCTGTGGCGACCCCTAACCGGGAAAAGCCGAAAGACACAAAAATTAAAGAAAATGCAGGTACATATGAAAATATGTACAGAATAGCACACACGAAAGTAAAATGCAATAAAAATAGGAAGCTTACAGAAAAATTTAAGCTCCAGATATCCAATGATGTCCTTTTAGTCTCATGTTGCAGTATTCCAACTCTTAGGTTTTCCTCTCTTGCTACCCAAACGTCGGCCAGTATAGAAAAGCTTGTATAGTCACTGCTGGGGATGTGGGACATCTGACGACTGAAGGAATGTGGGCCATAAAAGTGACATCTGCAAGTACCAGACAACAGAACTTGTCTGCTGCCAGTTGAACGTCAGCTGTTCCTGCCTTACTGGCCTTCTGATTGAAAATTCTAAGATAAGTACCCTACTGGGGATGTTTTGTTTCTTTTGATCATTGCATACATGTGTAGGTTCCTGTCATCCAGGAAGGGAAAGTGTAGGTGTGGTCTTTGGATATCCCAAAAAGACGCCCAAGGGCTTTGCCTTTTTTTGCTTAGGCCCTATGCACGACCATAAGTCCTGCTCCATCTGCCAGGCCTTTGCTCCAAAAACACTATGCAGCTGTCTGCACTCGTTAAAACAGTTATCTCGGTAATCAACACCTTGCGCACTTAGCTTTAGGTATGGATGGGCTGTGTGGTCAGCCCATTGGGCCACCTAAGAAAAAGGCCAAGTTTGCTAGGCCTGAAGCTTTAGCTGTGCCTCCTCCATCCAACATTTTTTCTTTGGCTGAGGTAAGCCTGGCGGATCAATTTGTCGCCACCGATGTGGGAACAGCGGTTACCACTGTGGAAGCCACAGAACTCAGTGTGGAAGGCACATCCTTGTTGGTAACGCAGACATTGGCTACCAGCAGCTAGGGGGAACCTCAGCTTGTAACGGCTGCCCAGATGGATCTCTGCACTATTTCACAGATCTGAATTCAGGCCTACCTTGGTTCCGACTCCCACTAGGCCTCCCCTCAAATGGGGAGAGAAAAGAAAACATGTTTCTTACTCAGCAGAGAGCCAGCCTGATTTGCAGGCTTTTTCTCAAAGCCTTTTTAATGCCTTCATGACTGAGGCCTACTACACCATTAGCCTCCCTGTGGTTCCTCCTGTGATAAGCCCTACACCTCAGACCTTGGATACTTCCCAAGCTGAACCTGAGGAATCCTCTGACTCTTCCTTAGAGGATTCCCTGTCTTATGTCTTCCAAATGCCATCTTCTCTTGGCTGTGCTTTCCTTGAAGAAGAATCGATTCCCTAGGTGAGGATCTCTCTTTTCGGGAGACCATTTCAAAGATGAAGGAAAATTTCCAATGGGATTCCTCTGAAATGACAAATTCAGCAAAGATACTGTTAACTTCAGATGGACTCCCCTGCCCCTTCAGCTATTCCCCAGGGATGCTTTTAATGCCGTATCAGTTAATCCAGACCCCCAACCTCCTACACCACGAAGGCCAGAGTGGGTCCCCCAGGAACCTTGTAAAATCTGATTCCTTGATCTGATGCTGTGTCATTATTTATCATGGATGGGTCTTTGATCCGAGACTGCAAACTGAAGGACAGATCCGGAGCTCAAGCTCCTCCCCTTCCCATTATCCCTTGCTGACCTACAACCTCAGATCTAATTTGCAACGGAAACACTCCGATGCGATTCCAGCAGCTCAAGCAAATAATTTCAGACAAGTGATTTAGGTTCTCTTTTTTTGGGGATGTTTTCTTCACTATTCACTGGTAGATGTAGCCTTCTATTTCCACTCTTTCTTTTAGGTCGCTAATTGGGATTTCCTTCCCTCCCGTAGTTTTTCTAAGTTTGTCTCTGTCCATTCCTGCCTTTTTCCTGGGTCCCTTTCCTGAGCTTTGGGTTAAGGGTATCTAGCTGTCTCCTTCCCCCTTTTGTGTGTGTTGTTTAGGAGAGAGAGAGACCTGGAGATTGAATGTGACATTTGCGCCGCATTCAACCCCAGGGCTGTCATGGATCACAAGGAATAAACTCCTGCTCAAGGGACTTGCCACCTCTAGCCTCTGGTTCCCCCTCTGAAGTCCCTTTGGATCCCAAAAGGAAGACCTCTTCCTCGAGGGATTCCCCTGCAAAAAAACAAGGCTGTTGGATGGCAGATCTAAGGATCCAAGCCCATCCTCTGATCCCTGGAGACCCTCGGATCTGACTCTTCACATGCCAGTTTTGGATCCAAAGTGTTTGTCGGATCTGTATTGGGTGCAGACGCTCTGATGGTCTCATCAGATCCGATAATCGGACAGTTCTCCCTCAAGGTCTAGAAGTTCGTGAGCAAGGCACATGAGTCTGTCTCCCTCCTGAGACTGCAGGACAGTGTCAGGGTCTCCGGCCAGGTTAGGACATTCTTTGGTGTACTCCAGATCTTCCAGAAGTCTGCTCCCTACTGATATGGATAGGATGACAAGTTTAGTTTACTCAAAGCCCAAATTGAGTTGGGTTTGTTACCATCCCCAGCTCAGTTGCCCAGGGGATTTTCATCTGCGGGACTCTACTCTCCTCATCTGACCCCCCGGGTTTGGATTTCCAGGATTGGAATGTTCCCTGTAAGAGGCCATATGTGTCAAGCATTCCCCCCTTACTGACATCATCAGGGTCCCAGGTGGTCTCTGTTCGGTGCCCCCAGAACTGGCTGCGCCTCAGCCCTGTGGGGTCTACGTAGGTTCCCAGGGAGTGGAGTCAGACCTGGAGTTTTTGGATCATTCCCTCCCCTTGTGGACCTCTGCGCTGGACAACATGGGGCTGATATTGTCTGGAGACCGGCGGTAGGTTAGAGTCCCTCCTTCCGTCTTGTATGACTGTGGCCATGGGGGAGGAGACTGAGGGTTTGTCCAGCCCATCGGCCTTCAGAGTGGTAGAGAGGACCTTCTTCAGATGGGCAGTTGCCTCTCATTCGTCTCTAGGTCCTACCCAGCCCCTCTTGACTTTGGTTCATAGGTAGGTACTAGGCTATTGGCCCTAGGACCTATATAAGCCTAGCCAAACAGTACCCTGGCTTTTGCCACCCAAGAAAATCATTTTCTTGTGCCCCTGTTAAGCAGAGCCACAAAAGTGATCCCCGGGGTGAATTTCCTATCTCCCATCCAATCAAGATTTTTCTTTGAGTGCTAATAAGGAGCTTTGTTTGATATAGATTGTTCCAGAGTTTGGGAAATCTCTGGGACAGGAATCTATCCCTCCAGCATGTTCTGTTTATTGTGGTGACAAGGTTTAGGTCCCTAGAGTGTGTAGTTTGGAGGGATTGGGATTTCTTTAAGTGGAGCATGTCCAACAGCTCTGGGTTTGACATAGCTTTGTATATTAGGCAGAGATCACCTCTGAGTAGACAATATGCGATGGAGTAAAGCTGGTGGTTTTTCAGATGGTCTGCGTAGGGCATCTGTTTGAAGCCGGTAATCCTCTTTGTGAGGTATTTCTGCGGCCTTTCCAATTGTTGTAGATGTCTTGTGAGGTACATACTGAAAGGGGCATTGTACTCTATAATGGGTCTAATGAGTGATGAGTAGAGGGGAACGATGACCTCTTTTTTTTTTCCTGGATGAGAAACCTTTTGTGATGTGTGCTACGTAGAAGGATTTCCTGACTACTGTGGTAATGTGATTATCAAAGGAGAGACTACTGTCCACCTGTGTCCCAAGGTCTCTTATCACACTTTCGGTGTTAAGTATACTACCGCCTATGTGATAGTTCATGGGTACAGAGTTTTAGCAAAAGGGATGACAATGCACGTTTTGGCATTGAGCTTGAGTCCATGGCTTTGACACCAGGCATCTGTCTCAGTGAGGCCTTTTTGTAGGCTGTCCACATCTTTAGGAGTTTTGATTATGGCTCCTAGTTTGCAGTCATCTGTGAACTTTGTTAGCCAAAGACCTTATGTGTTAGCCTGTACTTCAGAGAAGTAGATAACCAAAGAGGAGAGGACCTGGGATTGAACCCTGTGGTACTCCACTTGTCACTGGTCTGAAGTTGGATTTAGTCTGCTACTTTCACAGTGTGGGTTCTGTCAGTGAGCCAGTTGGCAGCCCATCTTGTGACATAGGGATTTATACCTAGTTTAGTTTATAATTTCAGAGTGGGGGATTGTGTTGAAAGCCTTGGCGAGATCTAGATAGCCTCTGTGAACCACCTTTCCCTCATCTACAGCTTTGATGACTGCTTCAAAGATGTTTATAAGGTTTAGGAGACATGATCTGCCTTTTACAAACCTGAACTGGGTAGGGTCCAGAGTTTGGAGATTACCAATAAAGTTCCATAGCTTTGCAGACCAAGCTCATCAGGCTAATGGGGCAGTAGTTACTGGGGTCCGTGGTGGCTCCCCCATTGTGGAGTGGAATAATCGTTGCTGTGTGCCATTCAGTGGGCACAAAGCCTGAGATGAGGCTATGACTGAACATGGTACTTAGGTGGGGTGTCGGTTCGTTCTGTAGTTCGTGTAGAACGCAGCCTGGGATGTTGTCAGGTCCCATGGATGCTGTGTTCTTGGCTTTGGAGAGTGTTTTATTTTACCGCAGTCATGATTACAGAAACTTTGCATTCTTCCGGTATAGAGATGGACCCTTTAGGGGGTGAGAGGGGGGTAAAGTTAGCACTGAACCTATCTGCCAGGATGTTGGCAATATCAGTTGGTTCTGTATATTTAGTGCCATTGTGCTGCAACTCAGAGCAGATCTGAGTGATGCCATTGAGATTCTTGACATAGCTATATAATGCTTTGTGGTTGTCTTTAGAATCAGTGGCGATTTTATTTTTGTAACTAGCTTTGGAGGATTTTTTGAGGGATCTCAGCCTTTTACTGAGGCTGACCAGGGAGAGTTCCTCCAATCATGGGGTTTTACTCTCTTGCAACAGTTTCTTTCTTCTGTTGTAGAGTTGTTTATGGCAGGGGACCACCAGATTGGCTTCTTTTTTTTTTTTTTTTTTTGGAGGATAGCATCTTGTTCCTGTTGGGGATTGCATGATCCATGCACTCTTGTAAGTGCTTATAAAGTGCATTTGTATAGGATTCAGCAGTTGTACCTTTATTCTTCATCAGCATGGGTGTCGTGAAGTTTGCCACTTCTGTCTTAAGAAGCAGAAGTTGGCTTTAGAGAATTTTTTACGGTGGTTTCCCTAATGGGGGTGGGAGTGGGATGTGGATGTCTAGGGTGATTAGCTTGTGGTCGGATCTGACCAATGAGGAATTGACCTCTGGTGTGGAGTACCAGTTGCCCATGTTGGTAATGACCAGGTCTAGGATATTGTTGCCCCTGGTGGGGGTGTGGATAAGTTGATCCAAGACGTTGGAATTTATGAATTCCAAAAAAAGTTGAACACAAGAGTTGGTACGCGAGTAGTTTTCCCAGTGGTGGGGTAGTTGAAATCGCCCATTATTAGGGTGTTAGGTTGTACTCATTAATTTTCCAGTGTATCAAGAAATGAGGATTGGGAATCCTGGGGCATCTGTAGCAAACTACAGTTTGGATTGCGGTCTTGCCTAGAGCTAGTTGCACTTGGATAATCTTGGGATGCATTATGCTGAGCAACTAGCCTGGAGGTGTAGATATCCTTAATGAATATGGACACGCTTCCACCTTTAGTGTTTCGCTCCAGGTTAGGTGGCCGAAAGGTGTGGTATGAATTATAGCCTGGTAATGCAGGGGTGCACTCTAGAGCCTTGAACCAGGTCTCTGTCATTGCATAGATGTTGAAGTTCTCCATTTTAAGTAGTGCCTCGAGTGAGTGCATTTTGAGGTTTAGACTTCTAGCATTGAGTAGCATTACCCTCAGATTTTGCTTGCTTGTACCTGTTACGGTGATGAATTTGTCATTTGAACCTTGCCTAAGAAAGGCACTATAGGGGAGTGGCAAGAGCCTTAGCCAGTATCCTGAATCCCAAGGGCGACAGGTGCAGGCCATCTCTGGCAAAGCATCATGGTTTGTTGATCATGTCATCCCAGGCAGATACTGGATCCTCTTAGAATGACATCAGAAGCTTAGCCAATTGTTGAAGTCAATCACTTTGTTCTGGTACTGTGGTATCATTCTGGGTGATGGCAAGATGCTACTCAGGGCTAGGGTCATACCTGCCTGGGCTACAAGATCGGACAGCTCCTCCATGTTTCTTTTCATGTAGTCCAGGGAGGTACATCTCAGGTCATTCACACCAACATGGACAATGACAGTCATATTTGTATTTGTGGAGTGACCTGAGTGCATGTGTTATGTGGTGGATCCTGGCACCCGACGCTTCTGCTTTGGAGGTCCCTGTTGCTTGGGTAGATTTTTGAGACCCTCGGGAAATGTAGGTGTGTGTCTTGTGTTTCTAGGTGTGTGTTTTGGTGGTGTAGATTTTGAGAGACTATGTGATGAGTGTGGTGTGGTGCAAGTGTTTACCTTTTCCTCCTGTCTAGTCCAGTCTTGGGTGAAGAGAGCTTTGCTTCCAGTTTGGCTATATAAGTGCATCTCAGGAGTAGGTTGTCTGTGTACATGAGGCAATTGTTACATTGCCCCAAGATGAAGAAAACACTGTGAGCTGACCCTTAGACATGCCTGGATAGGTGCTTATTTGTTGAGTACTAAAAACTGCTTTCCTCTAGACAGGTGAGGAGAGTTGAGTGCTGTAGTAATTTGTAGCTTATTTAGTGCTTACAATGAGTTCTGAACAAGTGCTGAGCTCAAAGAAACAGATTTGAGTACTGAAACTAAAACACTGGCTAGTTCTAAGAAACAAAATAAGCTAGAAGGCTTCCCTCCAACACAGAAAGGGTTGGGGGGCTCAGAAGCTTACAAACAGTCCTGGATACAGCAAATCTGCATCCGGACTAGACGACTTACAGGAAAGGCAGGAAACAAGCTTATAATTTTTTTTTTTGTAAAGTGGAAAGGAGGAGCAGAAACTAAGTTGGGTTAACCTTCTCAAATTTTCTCCCTGGATTAGGTAGAATGAGGTAATAACAGTAGACTGGGAGGAGTGTCCCAGATCAAATTTACAGTAGGGGCAGGCAACTGCAAAGCCACCAAGTATAAAATCAGGATACCAATAGGGAAGGAGGGTGGGAAACAAAAATCAGAACAAACAAACCTGACCAGATGCTTAAGAATTGTAGAAATGTTCTAGTTAATACCTCACACACAGTGAAACTAGCTAGACAAGTATATGCAGACAGAAAAAGTGCTATAAATAACTCGTAAAAATAAGCAAAAAATCAGAATAGTTAGTTATATATCACAAATCAGTTGGCTCAGTGCCCTTCCTCCGATTAGCTCAGTGTGAAATGTCAGAAACACTCGTAAGTTAACTTTTTAAGTAACAAAGTTGAAACAACTTTAAAAAAAAAAGCTTACTCCAAGCTGTAGTCCAGGTAACCCCAATCAGCCAATGACCATAAACACTTCACTCTCACTGAAATGCTATACTGCCTTTGGCTAAACTAAGATGGCCTGGAACATGTGCTCAGACACACAACCTCTACTAACAAATAACTAGGCCCAAAACACAAGCCTGAATATGGACAATTCTACACTACCCACACTACTTGGATAGAAGACTGCAGACATGTTTAAACAGATAAAGGAGCAAGGAGACTCTTAATCAGTTTTTCAGTAAAGCACAGCCAATAAGACAAACATCAGAGCTTTTTAATACAAAAAAAACACATATAGCTCTACAATATATGAATGTATAAATATGGGAATAAGCACAAACAGTATTAAAAACATTAAATTTAAAACATCAGTTTCACATCTCTTGTACTAAATGCTCTATGGCTGGGGTCTACTTTAGGTGAAACATTCTGTCCTTTATTTTATTAATACCATGAAAAAAAAGCTTGTGGTAATAAAATCCACTCATTCTTTAAATTCAAGTTTATTATTCATGTCACCTCCCCTAATATTCTTATGAACAACAGTCAACACTCTAAATCTCAAGTTATGACTTGAGTTGTTCTCAATATGTTTTACCAATGAATTTAAGTTATTCCTTCTTATATCCGGTTTATGCTCTATTATTCTGTTCCTGAGGCGTCTAGTGGACGTACCTACATAAAAACTAGAGTAAAATTGGCAAGTTGCTAAATACATTGTGTTGGAGGTATTACATGTAGCAGAACATTTTAAGGTATAGATTTTCCCAGTTACAGGGTGTATAAAATTGCCCTCATTAATAATAGATGAACAATGGCTACAATTAAAACAAAGGAAAGTTCCTTTTTTTCTTGATTGACTATACTCTCCACATTTCGTATCCTTATAACATTTTTTTTTAATTCACACAGTTATGATAAGAAAATCTAGGTTTATCAGAAATATCTAATAATTCTGGGGCACTTCTCAGAATACTCCACTTTCTAAAAATTATATTTTTCACACCATCACTATGTATGTATGTAGTGGGATAGCGAAGCATATTACCATTCACACTGTGTTTAGCACTATTATTAATAGGATGATTACTAAAATAAGGTGGAAATTCTACATCACTCAGTTATGACTACTACTTTTATATATTGTGTAATAGTTTTTCATCATAGCCTCTCTCTGTAAATGTATTTGTAATAGCATCCATTTATTGACTGCATATATCATTTTCTGTATTCCTTACAAATGTGTGTATTGTCCCTTGATAATTCCTTTAAATATGTGGGGAACATGCATACTAGTGTAATGGAGATACTTATTTTTATGTACCATTTTCTTGTATACAGATGTCTGTATAGCATCACCATTTTTACTCCGATCTATATCCAAAAATTAAGTGTTATGTGATAAACTATGGAAAAATGCAGAAAATTGGTGCTATTGTTAAGATATTCAACATATTCATTCAAATCCTTATGGCCACCTTCCCAAATAAAAAACATGTCATCCACAAATCTTTTTAAAAAAAGTTACTTTAGAACTATAACAACCTGGAGCATTATATACAAACTCTGTCTCCCATTTATGCAATACAAGGTTTACATAAGTATTGGCAAGGGGAGTGCCCATTGCCACTCCTGATGTCTGATGGTAATATTTGATGTTAAGTTGTCATTCTTGCCTTCATTCTTGCTGGATGGGTTCTGAGCCGATCCTCTGCTCCGACTCGGCCTATACTATAGCTCGAGAGCTATTTTTACCGGCTCGAGGCAGCCCTATAGCTCACAATACCATGTGCTAACTCCACAGATCTCGTTTGCCGCTTCGCTGCGAGGTTGCCTTTTTTTACCGGCTCAGGTCAGTAAAAGAGATTTTTTCAATAGAGGTATTTTTTCAGATAGTTTTCCTACCTTAGGTCCCCATCGATGGTTTTAATTATTACAGCCCTTTTGTAGCCCTTCTTCCCCTCCTTTTAGTTGATTTTTATAATCAGGCCTACAGGCTTTAGATTAGTTTCCCCCCACCCCTTAGAGGGTGTGTATGTGGGTGTTTTAGCCAGTCCCCTTAACTCCCTTCTGGGTATAAGTTGAGTGAGTGTGTGGGCTGACTGTGTTTTCTGTATTTAGGACTATGTCCAAAGACGCTAAGGTCTCGGGATTCAAGAAGTGTGACTCGTGCTGTCAGAAAATGTCTCTGACAGACTGTGTCACTTCTTGCGTCTACTGCTTGGGGCCTTTACACCTGCAGGACTCTTGTTCCATCTGTCACGGATTTAGTTAGAGTCCTGCAGGAGCATCGTAATAAGCTCATCTTGAGGGGCTTATTGAAGCCCGATGACTCCCCGTCCAAGTCTGGCTCGGGGAAGTCTTCTAAAACCGCCAAACCCTCGGCTCCAGCTTCTGAGTCGAGGACTGGTGTAACTGAGATGGCTCCGACATCGGTTCCAGTCGGATCCGAAGCGAGCAAGGTTGTATCCGCTCCGAAACCTGCATCGGAGCTGACTCCAGCATGCAAGCGCTCTAGATCCCCCTCGCTAGAATCCGTCCGATCGGCTCCGAGATCACCACTCCTATCAGAGCGGAGTCATAGGACTCATTCATCCAGGTCATCCAGGCTTTCTGACCACGATATTGAGAGGGTGGTCAGTAGACTCATAAAATCTCAGGCATTAGCCCAAATGCTCCAAAGCCCATCTCACCAGACTGTGGCTCCCTCGATACCGCCATCGATTCCTCCCCGACTCACCATTCGAGTGCGGAGCCGGAGTTTGTTGGAACCATAACCTTGCCCACGTCAGAGCTGATACTTCCAACTTCGGCTCCGGCGTCGTTGGCTCCAACTTCTTCATTGGTTCCGTCTGTGGAGAGGTCCGGGTGCCGGGACTCCATTGTCTGCTCCGAGGGGGCGAGTGGCATCGGACCCTTGTTTGACCCCGCTCTCCCTCTCGGAACTTCGGCTCTGGTTAGTTCGGCCCCGACATCATTCTCTGAGCCTTCTCTGTCGGTGGTGGGAGCGGTTCGGGTTTCTAAGGAGCCGGGACTGCCTTTGGTGCCTGATAGGGGAGCCTTCGAAGTGATGAGGAGCGTGCTGGACCCAGTGTCCACTCCAAGGTTAAGTTCTGCAGCTCCTCCCTCTACAGTGCCTGTTACGGTCTCTGGCCACCCCCCTGCATCTGACAGCAGAGATCCAAATCGTAGGGTACCCACTTTGGGTGTCTCCTCCTCTTCCGTGGCCTCCCCTGAAGCTTCAGGGGAACCCCCTAGGAAAAACAAGTGCAAGAGGAAGCACATAGACTCCCCCGAGTCTGTCACGTCGGACACCGACTTGGATGAGTCTGAGGGTTCCCAGACATCCCCCTCTGAGGATGTCTCTTTTTCAGACATCCTAGAGATCCTGAAACAGAGGGGAAATTGGTCCACTCTCAAACCCTCCGAGGACGAGTCGGTTTACCTTGACGCTTTTGGATCTCGTCCTTCCACCTCCTGGGTGTCTCCCTCTTTCGACCCACTAATGGAAGTAGTGGCCAGAAAGGCGTGGGCAGCTCCTGACTCAATGGAACCTACCCCTAGGAGGCCCTCTAAATTTATTTCTGCTCCGGAGGACAAATCCTTTCTGACCAAAGGTGTTTCAGTAGATGCTATGGTGGTAGCAGCAGCCACTAAGAAGGAATTAGCTGATCCTTCTGTACCTGTTCATCCTCCTAACAGAGAGTCCAGGACCATGGACAGGTATGGTAAGTGGACATTTGCTTCAGTGACCTTCGCCATGTGGTCACTGAACTATTTATGTCATTTCACCCACCTTCAGAGAGATTTGCTCAAAGAGCTGGGTGAAACCATATAGGATCCTTCTGCTGCGGGTTATCAGGACAAGATGAACTCCCAGCTGGCTACCCTGAATTCCATTGTCAACTCCTCCATGCGGCTTATCTCCTACGCAGCCGATGGAGCGAGTAGGGCTGCAGGCACAGGTGTTGCAGTGAGACGTCACGCTTGGATGCGACTCTAACTTTGCCGATCCCTTCAAGGCGTCTTTCACCAACACCTCCTTTGATGGTTTAGAATTGTTTGAACATCAGGTGAAGAATACCCTCACCAGATGTGAGCAAGATGGTAAGACTCTCTCTGCCGTGGGAGTCCACTTTTCCACACCTTCTAGACCTTACCCTAAGGGCCAGAAGGGTGGAAAGATGTGGTTCTGCAAACCACAGGGAGGTGCGCCTGCCGCACTTGGTAAATTTCCCCCCAGAGGCAGAGGGGGGGAACAATAACAGACACTGCCCCAGGGGCAGAGGGGGTCCACAGAACCAGGGATGTTCTTCATCTCGCATTGCTGCAGTCCTTACACTTGGGTAGTCCGCTGTCCTCGGTCGGCCCGAATATCAAAGTATAAGGCTGACGTCGGTCGACATCAGGCATGACCGGCGTCATATCCTCAGTCTTTTTTGCCGCTTGGTCCGATGCAGAAGCAGCGTTGCAAGTGCCGTTCGGTGTTCTTAAATTTTTCGAATTCGGAGTTTCAGACTGAGTCAAAGTTGGCTAAGTACCCGTTGGGGAATATTTTGTTTTTCTTGCCTCAGTGGTTTACGGATGTCAGAAAAAGTGAATAACTGTATTTCTTGTGGGAAACAGATGAGATTATCATACTTTGTGTATTCCTTGTTTAGGGCCTGAGCACGGCGTTGTTGGGTGTCGCTTTTGTGCTAGATTCAATAAGCGCACTATTAAGAGGTTAGATTGTGCCAGGTTAGTCTTGAGCGGTGCAATTATAATATGCCGTCGGATGCTCCGGCGTCGACAAAGCAGCTAAAGCAAGAAGAGCCGTCCGCACCCAGGCGCGGGTTCTTTAGAGGTGTCGGTGGAGCGGGTTCCGCGGAGGTTTCTCGAGTCCCAGGGGAGACTTTGTTATTGCAGGATGTGGCCTCTCAGGAGGCAGGTCAGGCTGAAGGGGCTTCTCAGGTTACTGTACTCCCTCTCCCAGGGTGGTTAGGCCCTCTCCTTCTGTTTCCAAGGCTTCTCCCAGAGGCAGGCCAGGTTTAGCTTCAGTTGGTGTCACTCCTAGTTCTTGGGATCTGTGCCCAAGAAGCATATGCTTAAAATGGCAGAAGATTTGATTACTTTGATTAGAGGTTCTTTGCCCCTCCTGATAAGAGACCTAGGGTGGAACCTGAGTTGGGGAGTTTTGAGCAGGCTTGGATGTTTCAGAGTCTTGGCTGAAGACTTGCAGGAGTATTCTCCTTATTCTGATTCTGATGTGGATGATTCTACTCCTTCTGCTTCTCCTCCTGAGGATTTTTCTTTTTCAGAGACTCTTCATTCCATGAGGGAGCATTTTAAGTGGGAAGGTCAGGACTTCTCTGATTCCAGGAAAAGGCTTAGGGAATTTTGTTTTACCCCAGCATAGGCCTTTGGCTATACCTCCTGTTCTGGATGTTGTGGAAAATGTGTTTGCAGAGGCTTCTCTTAATCCTGATTCTTTGCCTCCTGCTCCTGTTAAACCGGATAGGTATTACAGGGTGCCTGAAGCTCATAAGTATCTTTTTAAGAGTCCTAGGGCGGACCCAGAAACTGTTAGTCAGGGGCCTAAGGGTGTTAAGGCTTCTGTTGTTAAAAATCCGGTTCCTCCAGATAAAGAGGCCAGGGCTTTGGATAGATGGGGAAAGAAAGTCTATACTTCTTCCATCCTAGCTATGAGAGCTTTGAATTGCCAGTTTCACATGTTGAAATACCAAAACTATCTACTTTCTCAATTGAAGTCTAAGGTAGATGCTCTGGCGGAAGGTATTGAGTGTAGAGAGTTACAAGATTTAGTACATGTTTCTGAACAGGTGGGTAAGCATTCTTTGCAATGTGGTTTTGATGCTGTACAGGCCTCGTCTAGGGTGGCTGCCACTGGGTCAGTTCTTCACGCCTGGCTGAGGGATCAAATTTATCTGACCATGTTAAGACAAGGATTTTAGATGCTCCTTTACAGTCTGATGTGTTGTTTGGTTCACCTGTTGAGGCAGTCTTAAAGAAAATGGAAGACAAGGCTAAGTCTATGCAGACTGTTAAAGATTTTTTGCAGGTTCAGCCTCCGAAGTTTAGTAGAAATTGGCCTACCAAGGGGTGGACATATCCTTCTTATGATTCCCAGTCTAGGGGTAGATCTAGACGTGGTAGGGGCAGAGCTCAGGGCTCTTTCAGGCCTAGAACAGGGAGTTCACCTGCACAGTTTTCGGGTGAGGGCAGGGGTCAGTCCTTTCGTAAACAGACCCAATGACCTACCTTTTCAGCTGCCCAGAGCCTGGCAGCACCTTTGGGAGGAAGGTTGGCACTTTTCAAGGAAAATTGGAGTTTAATTACCCAAGACAGATGGGTATTGGATATCATACACCAAGGGTTACAGGTTTTATTTCCATACCTTGCCTCCTTTCAAAGGCATGCCAGACGTTCCTCCTCAGCAAAGAATAGAGGCTCACAAACAAATTTCTCTGCTACTTCAAATAGTCCCTATGCCAGAAGTGGGCCTGGGATTTTATTCTCGCCTGTTCCTAGTACCAAAGATGGGGAACACGTGGAGACCAATTTTGGATTTATCTATCCTCAACACTTATCTGGACATTCCCAAGTTCAAAATGTTGACGTTACAACAACTTTTACCTCTGCTGGGCAAAGATCATTGGATGGTAACTTTGGATCTCAAGGAGGCTTACCTTCATGTTCCTATCAGACTGAGTTGCAGGAAGTATCTGCGTTTTCAGGCTGGGACTTCTCATTATCAGTTCTCTGCATTGCCCTTTGGCTTATCTACTGCGCCCAGAGTGTTCACGAAAGTTCTGGCTCCAGTGATAGCTTTCTTCAGGCTAAAAGGAATACAGATCTATCCTTATTTGGACGATTGCCTGATTCTGACTCAAGGAAGGACGAGCTTCTTCATCATTTGGAATATGTGATAGCAGTGCTAAGATGCCTGGGGTATTCTGTGAACGAAATAAAGTCCAGTCTAGTAACCTCTCAGGACATGTGCTTTCTGGGTGTAAGACTGAATACAGCATCCCAGATGGCCTTTTGACCCCGGACAAACAAAAGAATCTTTCCCTTTACTTTCATCAATTGTCTCATCAGTCCAGGCTGACTGCAAGGACAGTCCTTCAAGCCTTAGGGTTCATGGCATCTTGTATTCTGGTGCTTCCCAATGCCAAACTGCATATGAGGAAGCTACAATGGTATCTCAAAATGTATGGACACAGCACTGCCAGGATCTGGACACTGTCATTCAGATAATACCTTGCATTCAAAAAGATTTTTGTGGTGGGCTCAGGAATGTCACCTAAACAAGGGACTCTCTGTGACCCGGCCAGTTCTAATGACAGATGCCTCAGACAAAGCTTGGGAGCTCATCTAAATGGAAAGTGGATACAAGACACGTGGCCTGCCAGACTACAACATCTACATATCAACTTGAAGGAGATGTTAGCAGTCCAGTTTGCATTAATAGCTTTCAAGGATTTACTTCTTCCAGGGCAGGTGTTGATTCTAACAGACAACACAACTGTCATGTGGTACATCAACAAGCAAGGGGAATACATTCTTATCCTCTATGCAGGCAAGCAATGATTTTGTGGGAGACTGCTCTCAGTTTACAGCTAAATCTTCAGGCAAGGTTTCTGCGAGCACAGAACTCCTTAGCAGATGTGTTGAGCAGATCAGCAATTATGGATCCCCACAGTGGAAATTGGATCCTCATGTATTTCAGAAATTGACAGTGTCATGAACTCCAGACATAGATCTGTTAAGCTTCTCCACTAAACCACCAGCTGCCAAAGTTTTGCACAAAAAGGTTTCATCCCACAGCTTGGAAAGTGGATGCTCTTTCTTTCAATTGGAGCAATCTTCATGTGTATGCCTTTCCACCTCTGCCTCTCCTCCCAAAGGTACTTCTGAAGGTCAGACAGGACAAGCCAAAGATGATTCTAATAGCTCCAGATTGGCCTCGACAGCACTGGTACCCATTACTGAGAAGTCTGGGAGCCTCCATGGCCTTTGCCTTGATTCCACACCTGTTGTCTCAGGAGAACAGTCATTTACTCAATGTCAAGCTTCACTCTCTTCACCTAACAGCCTGGCATATTCTGTTTTGAACCATAGGGGGTCTCAACTTCCACAGCAAGTTTTGAATGTTATTTTGGAAGCTAGAAGGCCTAGTACAAGGAAAGTGTGCAGATAAATGGAAGAGATTTTTATTTTGGAGTGCAGCAAAGGATTTTGATGTTTCTGAGCCTAATTTAAGTGTGGCTCTTCAATATCTTACTGAGTTACTGGACAAAGGTTTGTCCTTCTCTTCTATTAAGGTTCATGCTGCAGCAATTTGCTCACTATGACTGTGACCCACCATTGTTTTCGCATCCTTTGTTCAAGCAATTTCTTAGAGGGCAAAGAATATAAGACCCCCGTAGAGCTCCTACTCCTGCTTGGGATCTCAATTTTGTGTTGGAGAAACTCACTCTACAACCTTTTGAGCCTGCAGCTACTACCGAGTTGAAATATTTATCATGGAAGACTGCTTTTTGTTGGCCATTACCTCTGCAAGAAGGGTTTCTGAATTGCAGGCCCTTAGTTGAGCCTTTCTTAATTTTACATAAGGATAGGGTATCTTTGCGTACTAATCCTTCCTTTATGCCTAAAGTGGTTTCTAGTGTGGCTTTAAACCAAACTATTCATTTGCCTACTTTTTATGCAAATCCCCAAAATAAAGGGGAAAAGATTTTGCACACTTTAGATGTACATAGGCAGTTGCGATATTATTTGAGCAGAACTAAAGGGTTCAGGCAGTCTCAGCAGTTATTTGTTTCTTTTGCTTTGAGTTCTCAGGGCAAGCCTGTTTCAAAACAAACTATTTCTAAGTGGATTGGGTTTTGCATTGCTTTCTGTTATTCCCATCATGGTAAGGAGATTCCAGCTGGGATTAGGCCTCATTCCACTAGGGCTACTGCCACTTACAGCTTTTAAGGGGTGGCAACTAAAGATATTTTGGAGGCAGCTACTTGGAGTTCAGTGCATACTTTCTCTAAGCATTATCACCTTCCACTTTACTCTAAATCTAGGGCTGGTTTTGCCACTGCTATTTTACAGGGCATTTTGGCAGCTCCTGCTTCATTATAGTTGTGCCATCCTCCCTTACCTCTGCTTTGGGATTCTACCCAAGTGTAAGGACTGCAGCAATGTGAGATGAAGAACATAGTACAGTTTTGTACCTACCATAACTGTAGATGTTAAGATCCACATTGCTTCCCTCCTTCCCCTCTGTTGTTAGAGGCAGTTGTGTGGGTTGGGTTGTAAATATTGTGTATATTGTATATATTGTACATATTATTAGTGCAAGGGTGGTTGGTTGGTTGTTTGCTGTCTTTTGGTTTTGACCTTTCTTTTTAGGGTCTTCTGACATCTGGGGCAAGAAAAGACTGAGGATATGACGTCAGTCATGCGCATTTGTACCCTGACGTCCTGATGTCAGTCTAATGCAGCCTTATCTTTGATATTGCCGACCGAGGACAGCGGACTACCCAAGTGTAAGGACTGCAGCAATGTGGATCTTCGAACATCTACATTTATGGTAGGTACAAAACTGTACTTTCCAGGGAATCCTTCCCTGGCCAACCCTTTCAGCATCCCTGAGAAGCTGCCCAACTGTCTGCCTTCGGAGGCAGTCGGGGGAAGATCATCTCTGTACCCGGAAGCCTGGCAATCCCTCTCCCAAGACAAATGGGTACAGTCGATCATATCCAACGGTTACAAAATTCCCTTCATTTCCCCTCCGGTCCAACCGCCAAGACCCCTACCAGACATACCACCCGGACAAAGGGGTCAGGCACAGCTCGAAATAAAAAAGCAGTTCGAAAAAAGAGTCATCCAGGCAGTCCCAGCAGATCAGCTAGGATCCAGAATCTACTCCAGATTCTTTTTGGTACCAAAAAAGACAGGAGACTGGAGACCCATTTTGGACCTCAGCAGATTGAACAACTCTGTACAAGAGACAAAATTTCGGATGGTAACACTGCAGTCCATTCTACCCTTTTTAGGCAGAGACAACTGCATGTGCTTGTTAGACCTCCAGGATGCGTACTATCATATAAAGATACACAGGCGCTCCAGGAGGTTTCTCCACTTCCGGCTGGGAGCCAGTCGTTATCAATTCAGAACCCTGCCCTTTGGTCTCACCACAGCCCCCCAGGTATTCACCAAATGCTTGGCGCAGTGGTCATGGCTCACCTGAGACTAAAAGGATTCCAGGTGTTTCCATATTTAGACGATTGACTCATTTCCACTACTACCAAGCAGCATCTTATAATGGCCACGGATTACACTGTTCAACTTTGCAACAATCTAGGTATTTCTATAAATTTTGCAAAATCCTCCTTGTCGCCTTGTCAATGTATAAACTTTATAGGTGCCATGTTAAACACCACAGAGATGTCTGCGACATTACCACCTCAGAGAGTGACAGACATACGGCGGAATGTTCAGTTATTGTTTCAGTCCAACAGAGTTTAAGTCAAGTTAGTGCTGAAAACGTTAGGCCTCATGGCAGCGGCGATCCTTCTCCTCCCATTAGCCCGCTTCCACATGAGAATCCTTCAGTGGATGCTGTTTTCTCAGTGGTCCTTTCAACAGCTCCCAATGACTCACAACATCTTGATAACCCCATCATGCAAGAAACACCTCTCCTGGTGGATGGTTTCTGCTCAGCTCCTTCAGGGCAGACCCTTTGTTCTCCCCCCCCCCAGTTGCCACGGTGACAACGGATGCCTCCCAGATCAGGTGGGGGGGGGGCACTATCAGGGCAGGACTGTCCAGGGCACATGGCAACAATTTGAATGCCACCTGCACATAAATGTCCTGAAGACGAGAGCGGTGCTTTTAACATTGCAAGCCCTTCAGGACTCTCTTCCCACAGGGACTATAGCAATTCAAACGGACAATATGTCTCTGGTGTGGTACATAAACAAGCAGGGTGAAACAAAGTCCTACCCCCTATGTCGAGAAGCACTCAGACTTTGGCAATGGGCGATTTCCTCTCAACGGTTTTTGATAGCAATGCACATCCCCGGGAAGTCCAACGTCATAGCGGACAGATTGAGCAGAACAATCCTCATGCCTCACGAGTGGTCTCTAAATCAAGCGGTAGCAGACAAAATATTTCAGAAGTGGGGCCAGCCTTGCTGCGATCTTTTTGCAACCCCTCAAAACAGCAAGTGCCTTGACTTCTTCACACACTTCCCTCTACCAGGCCATCCCCCCAGAGACGCTCTTGTTCACGATTGGCCCCGGGGTCTTCCATATGCTTTTCCCCCCTTACCGTTGATTCTGCAATTAATTCAGAAAGCAACCGCATTGAGATCCAAAATGATCCTCATTGCTCTGTATTGGCCTCGACAAGTATGGTTTCCGTTCCTGCACAGTTATCTACTGGAACAGCCTTGGCATCTGGAACCCCTTCCGGATCTGTTGACCCATTTAACGGGCAAGCTGCATCAGTCTCTTCATTACCTCAACCTCACAGCTTGGTTGCTCCACTTGCAGCCATAGCCAGACTTCCCCTTATTTCTCTTCCTGTCCGTGATATCATTCTTGCTTCCCATAAGTCCAATACTAGGAAGACTTATGCAAGTAAATGGAAGCGTTTTTCACTCTGGGCAAAAGCTAGGTCCTTAGATCCTTTCCATGCACCAATTCATAAGGTTCTAGACTTTCTGGCAGAGTTTTTTCATTCAGGGTCATCGTCAGCCACTATCAGAGTACAATTAGCGGCCATTGCTCATTTTCATGTGGGGCTCTCAGAAGCAAATATTATGTCCCACAAACTCTGTAAAGCCTTCCTCAAGGGCATCTTCTTGCTTAAACCTCCTGTTAAGGATCCGCCTCCACAATGGGATTTAAATTTGGTTCTAACATCATTGATTCTGCCTCCCTTTGAACCCACAGCCTCTTGCTCCCTTAAGCTTCTTTCTTGGAAGTCTCTGTTTTTACTAGCCATAACATCTGCCAGAAGGGTATCTGAACTCCAAGCCTTGTCTGTCCATCCCCCTTATTTGGTCTTTCATAAAGTCAGGGTAACTCTCAGAACAAACCCTTCCTTCCTACCGAAAGTTTCCTCTGAAGCAAATCTAAACAACTCTATTGACTTGCCTGTCTTCTTCCCAGACTACTCAAACAGGGCTGAACAGAAATTACATTCATTGGATGTTCATCGCCAACTACGGTATTATCTAGACATGACAAAACTCAGTCAGATCAGCTCGTTCTCTCTTATGCTGAAGGGAAGGAAAGGGCTTCCAGTAATCAAAGGTTACTCTTTCCAGATGGTTGACATCCATTATTACCTTTGTCTACGAGTTGAGACACAGGCAACTCCCATCTAGGCCTAAGGCTCATTCAACTAGGGCACTGTCAACATCAACAGCCTTTCAAGCAAGGTTACCATTAGATGCCATATGTGCAGCAGCTACATGGGCTTCTCAGCATACCTTTATTGCCCATTACAAACTTGATATAGCCTCCAGAAATACAGCTGACTTTGGTTCCACCAAACTCAGGAGTCTGTTCCATTGAGCCACCCAGGACCAATGTGCTAGGGACGCTGTCCCATCCAGAAAGAATGAAGGCGACAATGACAACTTAACATTAAGAAGTTATGTTCTTACCATAATGTTCTATGTTAGTTGTCATCTTCTCGCCTTCTTTCTTGCGTCCCTCCCTCCTGCCCCCTAGCCTGGACAGACTTGAAGGTCTCTGAGTCCTTCTATTTCATGTGATACAATACTTTATGGTTTCCCCGTATCTTTAGGGTTACCAGCAGGGAGTCCGTACTTGGAAATAAGGATAATAATAAATTTATACTATGTGTTAGCTGCCAACGAGATCTGGGGAGTTAGCGCATGGTATTGTGGGATATAGGGCTGCCTCGAGCCGGTAAAAATAGCTCTTGAGCTATAGTATAGGCCGAGTTGGAGCTGAGGATAGGCTCCAAACCCATCCAGCAAGAAAGAAGGCGAGAAGAAGACAACTAACATGGAACGTTATGGTAAGAACATAACTTCTTATTATTAAGGACAAAAATATGATTGTCCAAGACAAGTTCAAGCAATTCACAAACAGTTTGTCTGCCTGACAGTAAACCATGTTCACACAATAATTCACAAATTGAATTCACTCCATATTCTCTAGGAGTAACTGTGAATAATGATTTTATATCAAGTACAACAAACACAAATGGTTTCTTCTCTCTGGTAACAAAGAAATAACTGATGTTCATCGTGTTACACTGCTGCAGTCATTACACTTGGGTTATTCTGCCGTCAGGCAGTTCTCCAGTCGGCCTGAGTTCCAAAGTCTTGGTTCGGCGTCTGTTGCTGTCGCCTCCTCCCTGACGTCAGTGCAACAGGGGTATATAAGATGCAGCCAACGCCATTTTCTTCAGTCTTTCTTGCCGTGTGGTGCCCGAAGCAAAAGCAGTTCGCAAGTGCCGGTCGGCCGACTCCTGAGATTTTCATTCCAAATCCAGAACCGAAGTCTTCTACAAAGCTAAGTACCCATTGAAACTTTTCTTGCCTCAGACCGATGTCAGTAAAAGTTAATAACTGTATTTCTTGTGGGAAGCAAATACCTCATAAGGATTTCCATTCTTATTGTATCCCATGCCTAGGCCCAGACCACAACGTCACTGGTTGTTGGTTTTGTGCTAGGTTTAACAAGCGCACTATTAAACGTCTGTTTGATTTTGCCCGGCATTATTTTGGCAGAAAATTCAATTACACCATGCCGTCGGAACTTCCGACAACCGGAATACATAAAAAGCGCAAAGACAAGGACAGGCATCTGAGGCCCAAAACTGACAAAGCCTCTTCTAGGCCAGTCTCCGGTTTTCAGCGAGGTGCCTTCGTAGCCCCTGACTACCGCTTCTTTAGAACCACAGGCCGCCTCTGACTCCCACGTGGAGATGGCTGGGCCTTCGAACCCACAAGATTTTCAGCCTACCGAAACTAACCCTTCAGAGGGATACGGAGTAGCTGAACATCCCATAGCTTCAGAGGGTGTTTTCAGACCTACTCAGTTAAGCATTAAATATTCTGCTAAGTCTAAACCTCCTTTAAAAACAAAGAAACAAATACAGCATTCTCCAGGACAGGCCTCCATGCCTAAGAAACAAATGCTCAAAATGGCCGAAGACCTAATCACTCTGATCAGGGGGTCTCATCCCCCTCCTGATAAAAGGCCTAGACAGGATGCAGACTGACTCATCCGACCAGGTATCCATCTCTTCAGATTCATCCTCAGACCTAGGATGCTCTTTACCCCCTTATGAGAATTCTGATGCTGAGGAATCAATTCCATCAGCCTCTCCACCTGAGGACTACTCCTTTGGGGAACCCTTACATACCATGAGGGAGCATTTCCATTGGGAAGGCCAGGATTACTCAGAATCCAAGAAAAGGCTCAGAGACTTCCTTTTATTACCTCAACACAGACCCCTTGCCATTCCGCCAGTGTTAGATATTGTGGATGATATGTATACTGAATCCAGCTTAAATCCTGATTCTTTACCTCCAGCCCCAGTTAAGCCGGACAGATACTACAGAGTCCCTGGCTCTCACAAATTTCTTTATAAAAGTCTTGTTGCTGACCCTGAAGCTATTTCTCAGGGCCCCAAAGGGGTTAAGGCCTCATCAGCAAAGAATCCAGTCCCCTCTGACAGAGATTCCACAGAGCATTAGACAGATGGGGAAGAAAGTATATACATCTGCAACTTTAGCAATGAGGGCCTTAAATTGCCAGTTTCACATGCTAAAATATCAGCAATATTTGATGTCTCAGTTGAAATAAAAAATGCTTCCAGACTCAGATCCTCCTAATTTTAAAGAAATGCAGGATTTATTGCATACAGCTGAACAAGTGGGAAAACATACTTTGGAATGTGGTTTTGATTCTTTAGAGGCCTCCTGTAGAGCAGCATTTGCAGGTTCTGTCATTAGAAGACATGCTTGGTTAAAAGAACATGCGTTACCAGATCATGTTAAAGCAAAACTATTGAATGCACCTTTGCAGCAGGATGTGTTATTTGGATGAGAGGCAGAAGAGGTATTAAAGAAAATGGAGGATAAGGCAAAATCTATGCAAAAAGTGAATGATTTCTTACAGGTTCAGCCTCCTCGATTTAGCAGAAATTGGCCAACAAAGAATTTGTCCTTTCCAGTTACAGACAGACCTCAAAGGGGAAGATACAGACGTCCAAGAGGTAGAGGTCAACCACAAGGTCCTTGCAGGTCTCGACAATGGGGTGCATCAGGCCAGAAAGAAGGGGAAGACAGGCCCCAACCGTATAAAAAACAGCCCCAATGACTTCCCACTACAGCTGCCAAGCAGTTTTCTCTTGGCAGCCCCCTTGGGAGGAAAACTGGCACTTTTCTATCACAATTGGCATATGATCACCAAAGGCAAATGGGTTCTCAACATTGTATCTCAAGGTTACAGGTTCCACTTTCACACTCTGCCAAGGTTAAAAGGAATGCCAAATCTGCCACCAAATCAATGGGCAGAGGCTCAAAAACAAATTACAGCACTCATGGACATGAGAGCTATTCAAAAGGTACCACCACAGGAGCAAGGACAAGGATTTTACTCAAGACTCTTTCTGGTTCCCAGAAAGGGCAAAGCCTGGAGGCCCATTCTGGATCTTTCTTCTCTAAACACTTACCTGCATGTTCCAAAATTCAAAATGTTGACACTACAGCAGCTTCTTCCCATGCTGGGCAAGAAAGCTTGGCTCGTAACCTTGGACCTCAAGGAGGCATACCTGCATGTCCCTATCAGACAAAACTGCAGAAGATACCTTAGATTCATAGCTGGTTCAATGCACTACCAATTCTCTGCACTGCCCTTTGGCTTATCTACTGTGCGCCCAGGGTCTTCACAAAGTGCCTGGCTCCAGTAATTGCATTTTGCAGACAGATAGGAATTCAAATTTGTCCATACCTGGACAACTGCCTGATTCAAGCAGAGAGCAAGGACATTCTTCTAAAGCATCTGGCATTTGTAAAAAAGTTAAGTTGCCTAGGGTACACAGTAAATGAAAAGAAATCAAAACTAGTGCCCTCACAAGAGATAATATTCCTGGGTGCTAGCTTGAATACAATGGCCCAGATGGCTCATCTCACGCCAGACAATCAAGGACAACTGACTCAATATTTTCAATTGATGGCAACAAGAACCCAACTCCCTGCAAGAAAAATTCTGTAGGCCTTGGGTTACATGGCATCTTGCATACTACTAATTCCATATGCCAGACTGCATATGAGGAAACTACAATGGTACCTAAAGAGTGTCTGGTCTCAACACTGTCAAAGTTTGGAAACAGTTATACCACTAATTCCTTGCCTTCAAAAGGAGTTTCGATGGTGGGCTCAAGCTTGTCACCTCAACAAGGGACAGCCTTTCACTCAACCCACAGCCAGGCAAACACTGACAACAGATGCATCGGATTACGCCTGTAGAGCACACCTGGCAGGAAAATGTATTCAGGGCAAGTGGCCCACAGAACAAAGACATCTTCACATCAATCAAAAAGAGATGCTAGCTGTACAAAATGCCCTTATAGCTTTTGAGGACCTTCTGCATCCATGACAACTACTACTAAAGACAGACAACACCACAGTTATGTGATACATAAACAAGCAAGAGGGCACTCACTCTTATCCCCTCTGCAGACAAGCTATGACCTTGTGGAACACAGCTCTAACCTATCAAGTTCATCTGCAAGCACAATTCCTGCCAGGAGAGAGAAAAACACTGGCAGATGACTTAAGCAGAAACATCATGGATTCCCACAAATGGGAATTGAATCCACAAATATTCAGAATGATAACACAAAAATGGTGGAGCCCGGACATAGATCTGTTTGCATCCCCAATGAACTGCCAGCTACAGAAATTCTGCACACAAGGACTTACCATCCACAAGCATGGAAAGTGGATGCCCTCTCATTCAGCTGGAAAAACCTACAAGTATATGCTTTCCCACCACTACCTCTCCTTCCAAAGGTACTCATAAAAGCCAGGCAAGAAGAGCCAAAGATGATCCTGATTGCCCCAGACTGGCCACGCCAGCACTGGTACCCAATCTTAAAGAACTTAGCACAAGGACCACCCTGGATTTTGCCTCAAATCCCACATCATCTGACTCAGCACAACAATCAGATACTTTACAGCCAGCTAAAGACGTTAAACCTGACTGCATGGAAGATTCCTAGTCAAGCAAGCAATGCCTGTCTCCAAAGCTGTTATGGATGTCATTCTGAAGGCCAGAAGGCCTAGTACCAGGAAAACCTATTCGGATAAATGGAAGAGATTCTGTGCCTGGAACCAGGCTCACAGCCTTGACCCTTTTGTCCCAAATATTCCTCAGATACTACAATATTTAACTGAGATGCTGGACAAAGGCCTGTCCTTTTCATCCATCAAGATCCACGCCTCTGCCATCTCTGCTCATTACAACACGGATCCACCAATTTTCTCTAATCCTTTGCTAAAACAGTACCTCAGAGGGCTAAAACATAAGACCGCCCCGTAGAGCACCTACTCCAACTTGGGACCTCAACTTCGTGTTGGAAAAATTAACTTTACCTCCTTTTGAGCCAGCTAACACAGCAGATTTAAAATATATCTCTTGGAAAACTGCTCTGCTCCTGGCAATAACATCAGCACAAAGAGTTTCAGAATTACAGGCACTAATGGCAGTCGAACCTTTCATCATTTTCCACCAAGACAGGGTGTCTTTAAGAACTAACCCTACTTTTATGCCAAAGGTGGTATCGTGTGGCTCTAAACCAAACTATTCACTTGCCAACTTTTTATCCAAATCCGCAGAATAAAGGGGAGAGACTTGGACAAAACCAAAGCTTTCAGAAAAACTGAGCAATTATTGGTAGCATATGCTGCAGGAGCACAGGGAAAAGCCATTTCAAAACAGACTATTTCAAAATGGATAGGACACTGTATACGTTTCTACTATATACACCATGGGAAACCTGTACCTAACAGCATTAGATCTCGCTCCACCAGGGCAACAGCCACTTCAACTGCCTACCTCAGAGGAGTACCTATTAAGGACATTTTGGAAGCAGCAACTTGGAGTTCTGTACATACCTTCACCAAGCATTACCATCTGACTCTATACTCTAAATCCAGAGCTGGCTTTGCCGCCGCAGGACCTTATAGCCACCCATAATGCCTTATAGAACCAGCCACCCTACCTCAGCTTTGGGATTCTACTCAAGTGTAATGACTGCAGCAGTGTAACACGATGAACATAGTACAGTTTTGTACCTACCATAAATGTAGATGTTAGAGTGTATATACTGCTGCAGTCCAGGTTACCCTCCCTCCTTCCCCTCTTACTTGCTGGTATGTACCTATGGGGAGTATTTGCTGGTAACTGAAAGTTGTTTGCTTTTCTTATGTATGTTTTATTAGCAATTTGAATTGCCTACCTTTTTGGTTGCACCTGACATCTGGGACAAGAAAAGCTGAAGAAAATGGCGTTGGCTGCATCTTGTATACCCCTGTTGCACTGACGTCAGGGAGGAGGAGACAGCAACCGATGCCGGACCAAGACTTTGGAACTCAGGCCAACTGGGGAACCACCTGACGGCAGGATAACCCAAGTGTAATGACTGCAGCAGTGTATACACTCTAACATCTACATTTATGGTAGGTACAAAACTGTACTTTTCAAAAAAATTGCCCGTGTCTTTAATATAACTTTTAACATATTTGATAGCCAAGACATTTTGTAAGTGTAAAGAAATGGGCTCAGTTGACCACCTGTTCCTGATGATATAGGTCTCATTGGTGGTTCTATGATAGATTTATGGATTTTGTGAAGGCCATATAGTATAGCTATTACAGGACATGGTACTGTAAAAATATTGAAAAGTATCACCATTTATATCATTCATAGCTTGTAAATCAAATATAGATATATTAATCCTACTAATTTTCGTAACCTCTATACAAGATATTTCTTTAAAAGCAGAATTATCGGAGAGAATAAAATACATGGCTTTCAAATATTTGTCTCTATCATTGATTGCCATTGCCCTTATCTGCTTCCTTAATGATAACATCATTTCTACATAATAGCTGAAGAGCTTCTCTTTCATGCATAGTTAGGTTATACTTCTTAAAATTACGATCATCATAATATTCATGTAGATGTATTTCAAAAACGTTTTGCAATGCTGATACTGTGTGATGACTGAATGGAATGCTAGAACATCTTAATGAACTATTTTCAAGCATAACTGAGTTCTTAAAGAAATTTGAGGTTGATGTTACGACAAAGTTTTCAAATCAGTAGTTACATGATCAACATTTACAGGAATAAATTTCAACCCTTTGCTAAACAACAATAATGATAGATTCATTCAATATTAACTGCGAAAGATTTACAACACTGCTATCCAATACGGATTTTGCATGTTCTAAACAACTATTTTCAGTGATGGAACTGTGTCACTGTCAGCTGATAAGGCATCTAAGCTCCTTACATCCTTCTCACTTTTCACCACAGACCGACGGCAAAGCCATGGAATGCCTTGGGAAAAGGGTTTACACCTCATCCACATTGACATTCAGGGCAATAAATTATCAAACCCACATGTCCAAATATGCTCTAGCCCTTTTAGGACAAGCCACTAAACTTTGAATTAAATCATTAACTCTCCTGCCAAGACTCAGATATCCAACCTTGTATCTCTATCCTCTCAGGTCAGAAGGTACTCCGTTAAGTGCAGTTACAATGCAGCTGAAGCTTCTGCCAGGTCTGCTGCATCTGCCTCTGTCCTGAAAGACATACCTGGCTAAGGTTACAGCCCCTACCTGATGACATTAGGGCAAAACTTTTGGATGCACCTCTTAACAGTACCCTTTTTTGGGACTAAGGTGGTTGAGTTATTCAAAACTTTGCAACGAAAGGGGAAGGAGTTACAAAGCCTCAAACACCTGTTTTTCTCCTCTCCCCAAATTCCACAGGAACTACACCTCAAAAACCCAGTTCATCAGGAAACCTCTTCTCCTACTCCTTTTTCTAGAGGCAGAAAGATTGCCAGGAAGCAGATACCCCCCCCCCCAGGCCTGCCCAGAAGCCTTAATTTCAAGACCGTCTGAAAGGTAGTCTGTGACTACCTGCCATTCCTGAAATAACCTCTGGATTCATTCCCCTATTCCTAAGGTGCTCTCACTGTCTCCCTGCTTGGAAAAACATCACCACAGACAGAGGTGGATCTTATCCATCATAGAGATGGATTATTTTATGACCTGGATCACAATTCCTTCCTTGAGGGGTATTCCACAGCCCCCCAAAGAACAGCTTCCATAATTTCAGCCAGTTATAGACAGCCTTCTTGCCCAGGGAGCAATTCAACCTGTACCTATGACAGAAAAGGGAAAAAGGGTTTCTACTCAGGACACTTCCTAGTCCAAAGAAAAGATGGCCCCTGGAGACCAGTCCTAGATTTTCCCCATCTCAATCTCTTTTTGCATGTGCCCACCTTTTGAATGCTCACTCTGCAGACCCTCTTTCCCTTGATTTTCCCTCCGGGGTTCTTGACCACCTTGAACATAAAGGGTGCTTACCTGCACATCCCCGTAAGGTCCAACTACAGGCAGTACCTGCGGTTCTCTGTGGCCTCCTCCCATTTTGAATTCTATGCCTTGCCCTTCAGACTTTCTACATCATTGAGGGTCTTCACCAAGTGCTTGGCACCAGTGGTGGCCTTCTGCAGGACCTAAGGGATTCAAATTTTCTCTTGCTTAGATAACCATCTCATCCAGGCAGACCACACACAATCCCTGCAACACCATCTACAAACAGTGATATCACTCCTGCAAGCACTGGGATTCAAGATAAAGTACCCCAAGTCCATCTTGAGCCCCTCTCAGGACCAAATATTCCTGGGTTGTAGGATAAGGATGGATGTCATGAGGGCCTTTCTGCCACCCCAAAAGGTGGAAAGCTGAAGGCAGTTCTGTCACTGTCCTTTGGGCCACAGGCTTGCTGCCAGGCAGTACCACAGACTCCTGGGTCATATGGCATCGACCATTCCCATGTTACCATTGGCACATGAGAAAGCTACAATGGTACCTAAGGTCTATTTGGACACAGCACTCTCTGCCTCTAAAGTATAAAATCCCACTCCTATCTTGCCTCAGGAAAGAGATGCAATGGTGGTTGGATCAAGTGAACTGCAACCCAGGACTCCCCATACAGGCCTCCTTGCCACTGCAGGAGGTGTACATGGATGCCTTGGATCTGAGTTGGGGAGCAGCCATGGTTCCCTAAGAGTCCAGGGCACTTGGCCAGACTCCATCAAACAGGAACATATCAACATCAGAGAGATGAGAGCATTTCTGTTGGATGTAAACTTCCAACATACTCTGAAGCAGGGCCCACTAAAATTTTTCACAGGCAACACTACAGTTCTGTGGTATGTGAACAAGCGGGGTGGAGCACAATTTCTACTTGCTATGTAGTCTAGCTCTCCAAGTGTGGGATCGTGCCATAAAACAGGGAGTCACACTAGAGAGTGTATATCCCTTCAGAGCAGAATACTCAGGGAGACACATTAAGCTGGTCCATGTCACACCCATGAAATGGATGCTCCACAGGGATCTGTTCTTGGACATCGTCCACAAATGGTGTACACCCTGGATAGATCTGTTTGCCTCACCTGTGAACAGACAACTTCCATCCTTTTGTACCAGTTTGCCCAGTCCTCTGGCAAAGGCAACGGATGCCTTCTGAAACTCCTGGAGGGGGATGTTTCTGTATTTATTTCCCCCATTCCCACTTCAGAAAGTCCTACTGAAAATCCAACAGGACAAACAAAAACTCTTGTTGGTGACTCCCTTTTGGCCAAGTCAGTACTGATTCCACCTCCTGCATTTAGCCAGGGGCAATCACTACAAGTTACCTCACATAGTGGACCTTCTCACACAGGATAAAGGATTCCTAATCCACCCCCACCTACAATCTCTGAACCTTACCCTGTGGGTGATAGAATTCTGATCCCTTACAGACTCCTCTGCAATGAGGTCGTGCTCAGTCTTGCAGGGGGCCATGAAACCTAATACTAGGAGATCTTGTATGCTAAATGGCAAAGATTCTCCATATAGTGTCTACATAGACAGTTGGACTCTTCCGAGAGTGATTTCTCATTGGTGATGTACTTGTGTGAACTCTTGCAGACAAGGTTGGTGTACTCCTCTGTTAAAGGCCAACCTTGCTATTTCAGCTTGTCTGCCTCTGTATCCTCCTCTAGCTTCTTGATTGCCTGCAAAGTTATTCCTAAAGGGACTGGTGCATCTCAGCCCCCCCCCCCAGGAAACCCATCCCACCATCCTGGACCTGAATTATGTCATGGAGAAGCTCATGGTGGCCCCCTTTAAACCAGCCTCTAAGGCCTCTCTTAAACATTGCACTTGAAAAACAATACTAGTAGCCTTGACATCAGCTAGAAGAGTGTCAGAGTTACAGGTCCTCATGGCCATCCCTCCTTTCCTCATCTTCCACAAACACTGGATAAGCTGTAGAACTAACCTTTCATTCATGACCAAGGTGGTCAATGAACTATCCTTAAACCAAGCTATTCACCTTCCCACCTTTTTCGCCCATTCTCAAGTGTGACAGTGAGAGTGTCGCACATTTCCTTGATGTGTATAGACAGCTTAGGTTTTACCTAGACAAGACCAAATCTATCAGAAAATCAGACCAATTGTTTGTCTCTTTTCACCCCAGGGCCCTGAGGAAAGCAGTGACAAAGCAGACAATTTCAACCTGGATTTCCAGAGCAATTTCCTTCTGCTATGCATACAGTGGGAAATCTTTGGAGTACAAAATTAAAGCACACTTGACTAGGGCTATGGCTTCATCTGGAGCTTTCTTTAAAGGATTGGACACTGCCACTATTTTAGAGGCAGCTTACATGTTCCTCTATCCAGACTTTTACCAACCATTACAATTTGGCCCCCATTTCCAAATCCAAGGCTGGATTTCCAGGACAATCCTCTGTGGATTTATAGAAAATAATTCTAAGCCACCACCCTCTTCTTCCCAGTGAGCTTTGGCACTCACCTGAGAGTTGGAATACTGAAACATGAGAATAGAAGGACATAGAATAGTTATGCAAAATCTTATCATAACCAAAGATATCCTTCTCTTCCATGTTGCAGTATTCCTTCCCTCCCTCCTTCCCCTCTTCTTCTCTTAAACTGTTCCTTCTTGAATGGCACTGGACTTGTACAGCTGTCCTGAGACTGGGGTCTGATTGGGGCACTCAGTTCTGAGGTCTGGTATGTGCAGATGTCACTTTT
Source organism: Protopterus annectens (assembly GCF_019279795.1). Classification (NCBI taxonomy): domain Eukaryota; kingdom Metazoa; phylum Chordata; order Ceratodontiformes; family Protopteridae; genus Protopterus; species Protopterus annectens. Next base: position 1,040,633,180 of record NC_056745.1, on the reverse strand, counting down.
ATGACCCACGTTCCCTCAGCTGTCAGATGTCCCACGTACCCAGCAATGACTACAAGCTTTTGTATACTGACTTGGATGTTCAGGTAGCAAGAGAGAAAAACCAAAGTGTTGGAATACTGCAACATGGAAGAGTAGGACATCTATGGTTATGGTAAGGTTTTACACAACTATTTTTTTCCCCCTGGCTATCTTTTACTGAAGAAATAATGTTCCTATAAACTGAACTAATAATCCTGAAGTAGCCTTTTTCCTCGATGGGATACACCACCCAGACAAGTAAAGATAGCATCTTCCCTATAGAATAACACACAGTTCTGTACAATGTATCGGATTTTGTCAATTTTCATTCATTTCTCAATTCTTGGGGTTCTGATCCGATCCTCGGATCCAACCCTGCTGCTTCTACTCACTCGTGCATCACTGAAAACTCTCAAGCTCTTCCCTTTCCCATAATTCCCTAGTCCCTAACATACCTCTCATCTCATTTGCCATCTTAGCGTATGGACATGGTCACTATTTTGCTCTCTAGTCTTTAGCGATTTGGGTAGTGTGTGTGTGTCTATTGGTATATATCTGTAATTTCTCACTTCTATTACCTTTATAGTTCTTGTGCTTCCTCCCTTTTCTCATTGAAGTTTCTAAAGTACTTGTGTACTCCTTTTTTTTTTACCATTGTTGGTATTTTTCGTACTTCTATAGTTGGTATATTTCTATATATGTTTGATCTCTTTCCTACTTAAAAAAATAAATATATAATTTTTCTTCCTTGTTCTCCTTTCACCTGGAACAATTTGAGAAGCCCTCAGGTTTCAGGAAAAGTATGGCTTGTGGCTAAATGCGTGTATTACCTAGGCCCATCACACCTTGATGCTAGATGTTCTTCATGTTTCACTGTTGCAGTCATTACATTTGGGTAATCTGCTGGCAGGTTGCCCTCAGTCAGCCTGATTAACAAAGTCTTGGGTCCTGTGTTGGTTGCTGTCCCTTCTTCCATGACAGGTTGTCAGGGGGTATAAAACATGCAGCCGATGCCATTACATCAGTCTTTCTTGCCGTGCAGTGCCCGAAGCAGAAGCAGTTTGCAAGTGCCGGTCAGCCGACTTCTGAAATTTTTGTTTTTGAGTTTCAGAACCGAAGTCTTCAACTTAAAGCTAAGTACCCCTTTTTGGAAACTTTTTCTTGCTCCTTGCCGATGTCAGTAAAAGTTAATAATTGCATTACTTGTGGAAAGCAAATACCTCATAAAGATTTTCATTCGTACTGTATTCCTAGCCTAGGCCCTGACCACGACGTACCTTGCTGTCGGTTTTGTGCTTTATTTAATCAGTGCACTATCCGTTGTCAGTACATTTTTGCCTCTAAATATTTCGGTTGTCAGTTTAATTATCCAGAAATGTCGTCGGTTAGCCATCCGACTACCGGGATTCTGAAAAAACACAAAGATAAAGACAGAGACAGGCCGCCGAGGTCCAAAACTGCCGACGACGATGCTTCTCCTAAGCCAGTCACAAGTTCGCCGGTACTCAGTGAGGCGCTTTCACAGCCCCTGATACCCGCTACTTCTGATTCACAGGCCCCTACTGAGACCCATTCCGAGTCCGGTATGCTGCGAGATACTTCACCTATGGAACTCGCGGATGTCTCTACCTCGGATGGGTCCGGAGTCGCTGTGCAGGCACCCGCTTCTGAGCTTGCATATTAAATCGAAACCGCCTTCATTACTAAGGCCTAAATCTCAATCCATGTCTAAAAAATGACACCCAGGCCACATGCTCAAGCCCCTATGTCTAAAAAAACAAATAATAAAAATGGTTGAAGATCTAATTACTCTAATCAGAGGTAGTCAACCCCCCCCCCCCCCCCCAAAGAGGCCTAGGGCTGAGCTTGATTATGAATCTTCTGATCAGGATTCTGTTTCTTCTGACTTCCAGTGACTTGGATTTGTCCATACCTATTTATGAGGATTTTTCTTTTGGGGAAACTTTACATACTTTAAGGGGGCATTTCCACTGGGAAAGCCAGTAATTTTCTGATTTAAAAAACAGGCTTAGGGATTTCCTCCTTCTACCTCAGCATAGGCCTTTGGCTATACCTCCTGTACTAGACGATGTTGATGATGTGTTCTCAGAATCCATTTGGCCTCTGATTCCCTGCCTCTGGCTCCTAGTAAACCTGACAGATACTACAGGGTTCCTGAGTCCCACAAGTTCTTTTTCAAAAATCCTGTTGCAGATCCAGAGGCCATTTCCCAGGAGCCCAAGGGCACTAAAGCTTCTACTGCTAAAAATCCTACCCCTTCTAATGGAGACTCCAGGGTGCTGGATAGATGGGGTAAAAAGGTTTATACTTCTGCAACCTTTGCAATCAGAGCTTTAACCTGCCAATTTCATATCTTAAAATATCAACAGCATATTATTGGACTGCTTAAACAGAAAATGATGTTGATTCCTGACTGTGTGGAAAATAAAGATTTACAGGATTTTCAACATGTTGACAAGTGAATGGGGGAGCCCAGACATAGATCTATTTGCTTCCCCCCAGAACTACCAGTTGGACAAGTTTTGCACAAGGACTCCCCACTAACAAGCCTGGAAAGTGGATGTTCTGTCTATCAGCTGGAAAAACCTATCCGTCTACACATTTCCCCCTCTGCCTCTGCTCTCCATAGTTCTACTAAAATTCAAACAGGACAAACTGAGGATGATTTTGATTGCTCCAGACTGGCCGTGCCAACACTGGTACCCCCTCCTGTGCAGTGTGTCAGTGTGTCGCAAATATCTCTGTGGCACCTGCCTCAGACCCCTTCCCTGCTCTCTCAGCAGGAGAACCAAATTCTGCACCCTCAGCTTCCAACAATGATCCTTGCAGCCTGGCTAATCACTTAAATTCATCCTGATCATCCCTCAGCAAACCTGTGATGGATGTCTTTTTGGAGGCGAGGAGACCTAGTACTAGAAAATGTTATGCTGGCAAATGGAAAAGATTCTGTGCCTGGAACCAGTCTTTAGGGGTGAGCACAGCAGCGCCCAATTTACCTCAGATTTTGCAATACTTAACTGAGATGCTTCACAAGGGCCTGTCTTTTTCCTCCATTAAAATCTACGCCTCAGCTATTTCAGCTCATTATAACACAGAACCCACCCCTCTTGTCTCATCCTTTGCTTAAGCAGTATCTCAGAGGGGCAACAAACTTGAGACCACCCAGGAGAGCTCCTACCCTTGCCTGGGACTTTAACTTTGTTTTGGAGAAACTCACTCTACATCCTTTTGAGCCAGCTGCTACTGCAGACTTAAAATGTCTTTCTTGGAAAACAGCCTTCCTTTTAGCAATCACTTCAGCTAGAAGGATATCTGAATTACAGGGCTTTATGGCAGTGGAGCCTTTCATCATCTTTCATGCGGACAGGGTATCTCTCAGGACCAATACATCCTTCATGCCCAAGGTGGTTTCCAGTGTGGCTCTTAATCAGTCCATTCATTTGCCAACCTTCTTTCCCAATCCACAGAACAAAGGGGAATGGATTCTACATTCCTTGGATGCGCACAGACAACTTAGATTCTACTTGGACAGAACTAAATCTCAAAGAAAATCTAAACAACTGCTGGTAGCATTTGCTGCAGGGGCAGAGGGGAAGGCTATTTAAAAACAAACCATTTCTAAATGGATAAGCCATTGCATTCATTTATGCTATAAGCACCATGGAAAATCTATCCCCCAGGGATCAGATCTCACTCCACCAGGGCTGCATCTACTTCTGCAGCCTTTCTCAGAGGTGTTTCTACCAGGGACATCCTAGAAAGCTCTGTACATGCTTTCACCAGGCATTATCATTTACCAATTTTCTCTAAATCCAGAGCTTGCTTTGCCACTGCTATCTTGCATGGCCTTATAGCTGGCCCTAATGGTGTATAAACTCCTCCTCCCAGCCATAGCATTGGGAATCTTTCCAAATATAATGACTGCAACAGTGAAACATGAAAAACATAGTACAGTTGTGTACACTTACCATAAATGTAGATGTTCGATTGTATTCACTTTTGCAGTCCTGGTTACCCTCCCTCCAGCCCCCTAGTTTTTTTCTGGCTATACCTCTACTTTCCTTTGCTATGCTTAAAAGCCTTTTTGGAGTATTTGCTTTTTGTTGGAGGTATACTTTTGTGTTTTTGTGTTTATTTGCTCCCCATTAGGGGGGCACCTGATATCTGGGGCAAGAAAAACTGATGTAATGGCGTCGGCTGCATGTTTTATACCCCTGATGACCTGACATCATGGAAGAAGGGACAGCAACCGACGCAGGACCCAAGACTTTGTTAATCAGTCTGACTGAGGGCAACCTGCCAGCAGATTACCTAAATGTAATGACTGCAACATTGAATACACTCGAACATGTACATTTATGGTAAGTGTACACAACTGTACTTTGTGATGCTTTAACCCTAGGGCCTTTATAGATAGAAAAAAAAAAAATAATACTTTAAGGTTTGCTACCATCTAAATCTGCATCTTCTGCGTCTCAAACCCCTAAAAAAAGAGGAGGATTTTAGGAAACGTTCCCTGGAACCAACCACTTCATTGGCTCTGGGTTTGGAACCTCCTTCAAACCTTTCTAAGACTTCAGATCCAAGTTCATCTGATCCGAAATCCAGAACAAAGAAATCTCCTTGGATCTGATCACCACTCTGCCTCTGATCCACTTATCTCCAGACTACCTTCCCCCTTCTTGGAGTTGTCTCCAAGGCATCATCATTGAGACCTTCATCAACAGCATCTTCGACACGTTCTTCCATAAGTTTGACCAAAGTCAATGTGGGTAGGATGATGAGGGAAGTTCAAATGGGGATTCTCCTGGTTCCGGAGACCCTTATTATTACATCTACCTTGCTTGCACCTTCTCTGATTTGACATCCGGTATCAGAGTTGTCTAATATGAAGGTTCCAAAGTCACTACATCGCATCTGAAGATACTGGTATCTTCGACTCTGGTGGTATCTCTTGAGTGGACTGGCTCAGAGTGCCTCAGAGCCAGACTACTCTCGGAACTGTAGTGTCTATGCCAGATCCAAGGTGTTGGAGTCAACTCTGAAGCTGTCTTATCTGCCTCTTCCACTTGGAGCCTTGGCATTGGTCAGCTTGGCTCAGACTCCCTCTTTGAGTGCTCTTCCTTTGGGGAGTAGGGTGCTTATTGCCCATAAGCATGTTTTTTTGGATACGTTGGTTTCCTTCTTTCTGAGGCATTCAAGGAAGTGGAGAGCTTTCTCTATCCCTAGAGTTCAAACTTCACCTTCTTTGGCTCTGACCACCCTAGCCCATTCATCTCTGCATTTTGTACCTCAATCATCCTTACCACAGGGATATCCAACCCAAATTAGTCACCAGGATACTCAACAAGGTGAACTGATTTCTTCCAACGCTTCTGAACATTCCACCAAACAAGTTCCCGGGAAGAAAAAAGTGCAAAAGGAGGCACCTGGACTGTCCTCAAGAGTCTGTCACAGAAAATACCAACTTGTATACCTGTGTCCTGACAGAGTGCTCTTCAAACTATCTGGAGATATACAGAGCTAAGTATATTTTTCTGGCACTTCAGAGGTGTGTACTGTTAATTGTTGCTTGACTCATTTTATATCATTGCTGGCTGACTTCAGAGTTGTGCTCTGTTATTTTTGCTTCACTGTATAGTTTTTCAGATCTCTGCTGAAGGTGTTCGTTTTCCCTACCCACCCTCCCTATTCCTGTCTTGTTTAAATTTGGAGGCTTTTGCAGTTGCCTACCTCCACTGTAGATCTGATCTGGGACACTCCCCCCAGTCCCATCTCTTTACCTCATTCTACCTAATAGACTCCTTCTGCACTTGTTTTTAGTCAGTTATAATTTAATTGCATTTTTTTAAACTGTTTGGTCTAACATAGCTACATACTCGTGTGCTAGCTTGCACTGCATTTGAATTGTTCTTACTGCTGTTTTAGCTACTTTTCTGTGTGTGTGTGTGTGTGTGTGTGTGTGTGTGTGTGTGTGTGTGTGTATATATATATATATATATATATATATATATATATATATATATATATATAAATCTAAGCCTCTTTCCTACCTTTCCTGTACCTAGTGTAGTCCAGATTCAGATTTTCTGTATCCAGGACTGTATGTAAGCTTCTGAGCCCCCCCCCCCCAAGCTTTCTGTGTTGGAGGGAAGCCTTCTAGCTTATCAGTGGGAGTGGTAAGCACTAGGTAACCTATCTACCACATAAGGAGTGGTTCTGGCCCAGAAATTGCAGTTACTAGCCATTTGGGCAGTTTTTTCATCTCTCTCAACTTTCTGATTTAAAAACCCGCATTTGCACTTGTTTCCTCCCATTTCTGTAACTAGTTTAGTCCAGATACAGATTCTTAATTTTAGCACTTGAATTTTCTTATTCATGCTCAGCACTTGTTCAGAACTTGTAAGCACTAAATAACCTACTAATTACTACAGCACTCAGCCTTCCTCATTACCTAGAGGAAAACAATTTTAGTACTTACTTTCCTCACTTGCATAGAGGAAAACAGCTCTTATAGTCACTTTCCTCACTTATCTAGAGGAAAATAGTTTTTTATTCAGGCATGTCCAAGGGTCAGCTCCCAGTGTTCTCTCCTGTCTGATGAATCTGGGCATCTTGGGGCAATGTAGAAATTGCCTCATGTAAACAGACAACCCTCTCCTCCTACCACCCAGCACTACAACCTGTGAGAGATGCACTTATCTAGCCAAACTGGAGGTAAAGCTCTCTCCAACCAAGACTGAACTAGACGGTCAAGAGGAGAAGGTAAACACTTGCACCACACCACACTCATCACATAGTCTCACTAAATCTACACCACCAAAATCCACACATAGAAACACAGAAACATTAGTGGAGGCTCTCAATAATAATCTGCTCAAGCAACAGAGACCTCCAAAGCAGAAATGCAAGCAACCTCCACCCCCCAACCCAACACACCCCAAATGACACACAGCCCACAGACTCAGTGTGCCACTCAACCACAGCCAATAAGGCAAAACAACGTACCCAACACACTAGTCATATGTGACTCTATAGTCAGGCACACTGATGTCCCACTCACCCGGCTAAACAAGGAGAAGGTTGCTGTCAGCTGCCTGTCGGGTGCCAGGATCCGCCACATAACCCACGCACTCAGGTCACTCCACAACAAGTACAAATATGACTCTGTCATTATCCATGTTGGTGTGAACGACCTGAGACGTACCTCCCTGGACTACATGAAGAGACATGGAAGAGCTCTCTGATCTTGTAGCCCAGGCAGGTATGACCCTAGCCCTGAGTAGCATTCTGCCATCTCCCAGAATGATGCCGCAGTTCAAGGACAAAATGATTGACTTTAACAATTGGCTAAGCTTCTGGTGTCATTCTAAAGGGATCCAGTATCTGTCTGCCTGGGATGACATGGTCGACAGACCACGATGCTTTGCCAGAGATGGCCTGCACCTGTCACCCCTGGGATTCCGGATACTGGCTAAGGTTCTTACCGCCCCTATAGTGCCTTTTTTAGGCAAGGTTCAAATGACAAATTTACCACCATAACAGGAACAGGCAAGCAAAAACTGAGGGTGATGCTACACAATGCTAGAAGTCTAAATATCAAAATGCACTCACTCGAAGCACTCCTTAAAATGGAGAACATCGATATCTGTGCAGTGACTGAGACCTGGTTCAAGGCTGCAGAGAGCAGCCCTTCACTACCAGGCTATAACTCATACCACACTTTTCGGCCATATAACCTGGACCGGAACACCAAAGGCGGAGGTGTGTCCATATTCATGAAAGATATCTACACCTCCAGGCTAGTTGCTCAGCATAATGCAGCTGAGGTTATCGAAGTGCAACTAACTCTGGGCAAAACTGCAATCCAAATTGTAGCTTGCTACAGATCCCCACCATGCCCCAGGATTCCCACTCCTCTTTTCTTGATGTACTGGAAAATATTAGGGTTCAACCAGACACCCTAATAATGGGTGATTTCAACTACCCCACCATTAACTGGGAAAACTACTCATGTACCAACTCCTGCGCTCAACACTTTCTGGAATTCATAAACTCCAATACCCTGAATCAACTTATCCACACCCCCACTAGGGGCAACAATATCCTAGATCTAGTCATTACCAACATGAGTGACCGGTGTTCCACACCTGAACTCAACGCCTCATTGGTCCGATCCGACCATAAGCTAATTACCCTAGATATCCACATCCTGCCCCCACCGGCCATTAAGGAAACCATGGTAAAAAAATTCTCCAAAGCCAACTTCATGCTTCTTAAGACAGAAGTGGTGAACTTCATGACACCCATGCAGATGGACAGTACAGTTACAACTACTGAATCCTACACAATTGCATGGATCGTGCTATCCCAAGTCTGGTAGTCCCCTGCCATAAACAAACTGTACAACAAAAGGAAGAAACTGTTGCAAAAGAGAGTAAAATCCCATGAGTGGAGGAGCTCCCTGGTCAGCCTCAGTAAGAAGCTGCAATCCCTGATAAAATCATCCAAAACTAGTTATGAAAACAAAATTGCCACTGATTCTAGACAGCCACAAAGCATTCTATAGCTATGTCAAGAATCTCAATGGCAACATTCATATCTGCTCTGAGTTACAGCACAATGGCACTAAATATACAGACCCAACTGATATTTCCAACATCCTGGCAGATAGGTTCAGTGCTAACTTTACCCCCCCCCTCTCACCCCCCTGAAGAGCCCATCTCTATACTGGAAGAATGCAAAGTTCCTGTAATCATGGCTGCACAGGTAAAAACCACACTCTCCAAAGCCAAGAACACAGCATCCATGGGACCAGACAACATCCCAGGCTGCGTTCTACATGAACTACAGAACGAACTGGCACCCCACCTAAGTACCATGTTCAATCATAGCCTCACCTCAGGCTTTGTGCCTGCTGAATGGTGCACAGTGACGGTTATCCCACTCCACAAGGGGGGAGCCACCACGGACCCCAGGAACTACCACCCCATTAGCCTGACGAGCCTGGTCTGCAAGGCCATGGAATGTATCATCATGGACCTTATAAACAAAGACACTGGTAATCTCCAAATTCTGGACCCCACTCAGTTTGGGTTTGTAAAAGGCAGATCATGTCTCCTAAACCTGATAGACTTCTTTGAAGCAGTCACCAAAGCCGTAGACGAGGGTAAGGTGGTTCACACAGCCTATCTAGATCTTGCCAAGGCTTTCAACACCATCCCCCACTCTGGAATTATAGATAAACTCACTAAACTAGGTATAAATCCCTATGTCACCAGATGGGTTGCCAACTGGCTCACTGACAAAACCCACACTGTGAAAGTAGCAGACTTCAAATCTGACTTCAGACCAGTGACAAGTGGAGTACCACAGGGTTCAGTCCTGGGTCCTCTCCTGTTTGGTATCTACTTCTCTGAAGTACAGGCTAACACAGAGGTCTTTGGCTAACAAAGTTTGCAGATGACTTCAAACTAGGAGCCATAATCAAAACTCCTAATGATGTGGACTTCCTACAAAAGGGCCTCACTGAGACAGATGCCTGGTGTCAAAGCCATGGCCTCAAGCTCAATCCCAAAACGTGCATTGTCATCCCCTTTGGTAAAAACTCTGTACCCATGAACTACAACATAGGCGGTAGTATACTTAACACCGAAAGTGTGATAAGTGACCTTGGGACACAGGTGGACAGTAGTCTCTCTCTTGATAATCACATCGCCACAGTAGTCAGGAAATCCTTCTACGTGGCACACTTCATCACAAAAGGTTTCTCATCCAGAAAAAAAGAGGTCATTGTTCCCCTCTACTCATCACTCATTAGACCCATTATAGAGTACAACACCCCTTTTGGTATGTACCTCACAAGACATCTACAATTGGAAAGGCCACAGAAATACATCACAAAGAGGATTACCAGCCTCAAATGGATGCCCTACGCAGACCGTCTCAAAAAACTCCAGCTTTACTCCACTGCATATCGCCTACTCAGAGGTGATCTCTGCCTAACATACAAAGTTATGTCAAACCCAGAGCCGTTGGACATGCTCCACTTAAAGAAATCCCAGTCCCTCTGAGCTACACGCTCTAGGCACCTAAACCTTGTCACCACAATAAACAGAACATGCCGGAGGGATAGACTCCTGTCCCAGAGACTTTTCCCATACTCTGGAATAAACTACCTATCTATATCAAACAAAGCTTCTCATTAGCACTCTTCAAGAAAAATCTTGATGATTGGATGGGAAATAGGCAATTCATCCCAGGGATCACTTCTGTGGCTCTGCCCAACAGTGGCACAGGAAAATAATTTTCTTGGGTGGCAATAGGGTTACCACCTGTCCCACTTTGCGAGGGACAGTCCCTCTTTGGGCAGTTGTGTGTCCCAAAAAAAAAAAAAAAATGGGCAAATGTCCTTTTATTTACAAAAAATTTCCTGTATTTTCTTTTTAATAGTTTTAAAAAAACAGTTTTTTATCTGAAACACTAAATTGTTATAGAAATAAAAAAAAGCAACATAAATGCTGCATTTTGTTTTTTTTTTTTAAAAAAAAAGAAGTACTTTTTTTTTTGTTGTTGTGTTGTATGTTGATTCTGAAAAATCTTAAAAAAAAAAAAAAAAAAAAATGTCCCACACTTTCATTTCAAAAAGCAAGGTGGCAAAAGCCAGGGTACCTTTTTGGCTGGGCTTGTATAGGCCCCAGGGCCAATAGCCTAGTACCTACCTATGAACCTATAAGGGGCAAGTGTCTCCAAGATTACCACCTGATGACGTCTTATTTGGAGACATTCTGGAACTCTTAAAGCAAAGTGGTGGGTTGGTCTCTCGACAACCCTTCCTAAGAGGAGTCTGTATTCCTGGAGGCTTTTGGTGCTAGTCCATCTACCTACTGGGTGAAACTGCCTACTGATGAGCTCATTGAGTTGATCTCTCTGTGGGCATGAAAGGAACCTGATACCACTGAACCAGTCCTCGAGAGGCCAGACAGGATCCTGGCTGCACCTAAGGGCAGAATCGTTTGGAGCAAGGGAGTATCAGCTGATGCCATGGTTGTAGCGGCAGCCACAAGGAAAGAACTCTCAGAGCAAAGTTCCTCTGTCCACTCCCCTAACAGGGAGTTTAGAGCATTGGAAAGATTTGGGAAGCATGTTAATGCTTCAGCAACCTTTGCTGTCCAGTCGCTGAACTATTTGGCACACTTCACAAGACTCCAGATTGATTTGATTAAGGAACTTTCCAAATCCCTGTCTGGGACCATATCTTCCAAAGCAGTGACCACTATTGCCTTGCAGCTGGCTATCCTTCAGTCCATTTCCAATCTGTCCATGAGGCTCATCTCCCATGCAGCAGGTACTTCATGTGTGGCATGTTCAGGTATTTCCATCAGAAGGCATGCCTTGGATGTGCTTGTGTGACTCCATGGAACCCTTTGAAGTTTCTTTCATCAATGCTTCCTTTGACAGAAATTCCTTATTTGGCCCCAAAGTGAAAGACCCTCTGTAGGTGTGAGTAGGAAGTTAAAACCCTGTCTGCTATCGGCGTGCATTTTTTGACCCCTCAATTAACCTTTTCTAGGAATCAATGAGGTGGTCAAAAAATGCATTTCGAGAAATCCCAGGGTCCTTTCCAAGATACTAGTGGAGACAGTTGCCCCAGGGGCAGAGGGAGAACTTTAATGGAAGGCGCCACCCTCGTAGCAGAGGAGGTCCACAAATTTAAGGATCTAGAGATGCTTTCTCTGACAGGTCCTACCAACACTCCTGAAAGGAGGCCCGACTGTCCATCTCTGGAGGCAGTTGGGGGTTTATCCCTGCATCACAAAGCCTGGTTAAAAATTACAAAAGTTTCATGGGTGCAAAGGATAATATCCAGAGGTTATATTATACCATTTTCCCATCCACCCCCATTGGTTTCAAAGCAAATCACCAATGTTCCACCTGGCAGTAGCACTAGAAATAAACTACTAGAGAAAAGGGTCATCCAAGAGGTACCTCCAGACCAGAAGCTGGCCAGAATGTATACAAAATCCTTTTTAGTACCAAAGAAAAGGGAATGGAGACCAGTTTTGCATCTCAACATCCTAAATCAGTAAGTTCAATACACAAAGTTCTGGATAGTCACAGTTCAATCCATTTTGCCTTTTCCTGCACATGGATGACTGGATCAGCTCAACAGATCTTCAGGATGTGTACAGTCATATAAAAATGAACAGATGATCCGGGAGATACCTATGCTTCTGTCTGGGAGTCATTAATTACTAATTCAGAGCTCTGCACATTCTCACCACATCCCCCAGGGTGTTTATCAAATGTATAGCAGTAGGGGCAGCTCACTTGAGGCTGCAGGGATTCCTGCTGTTTCCAAATATAGATGACTTGTTCATAACCGCTTTGACCCGGCATTAACTGATCCTAGCATGAGATTACATACTCCAATTATGCTCCCATCTGGGTATTTCAATCTCATCTGGAACCAATGCAGACATTACAATTCAGTGGTGCTTTATTCAGTATAATCAATTAAACAACATCTCTCTCCTTGTCAAGAGATCAGACTATCCAGTTCCAGGTCAAAAAGATAATCCAAAATTCTTTTTTCTCTCTCAGCTCAATCCTTCAAGCTTTGGGATCCATGTCAGCAGCAGTCATCCTAGTATCATTGTCAAGATACCATGTGAGAATTCTTCAGTGGATATGACATCTCAGTGGGTCCATTCTTTACCATCCCCTGCCCAATCAGTTTTGCAAGTCTGAGCTATTTTTATATATGGTGGATATAATCCACTCAGTTGCAAGAAGGATGTCCCACTTCTTCTCCCCCAACTCATGGCCATAGTGACCATGGATGGCTCCCAGATTGGATGGAGGGCACTTCCTAGGAAGGACAGTCTAAGGCACATGGTCCCCCGAAGAGACCAACATGCATATCAATATCCTGGAAATGAGAACTGTCCTGTTAGTGCTGCAGGTTTTCCAAAACGGTCTCCCCACTGGGGAATTTTGCATTTCAGACAGACAATATGTCAGTGATCTAGTACATCAACAAACAAGGGAGAACCAAATCTTTATCCACTGTGTCGAGAAGCTTTGAGTGATCTCATCCAATCGATTTCCGATATCAATGTGCATTCCATGCAAGTCCAACGTGATTGCAGACAAGTTAAGTAGGTCTATTCTACAGCCTCACAAGCGGTGACTCAACATGAAGGTGGCTAAGATGTTCTGTTGATGTGGTCAACCATGCTGAGACCTTTTTGCATCCCCTCTCAACAAGTGCAACAAGTTCTTTCCCCTTATCTCCTCAGTGAGGGAGTCACAGAGAGATGTTCTACTTCACAACTGGGCCCGCTGGTCTTTATGGCTATCCCCATTACACCTAATCCCCAAATTTCTTCAGAAAGTATCTCAGTTGAAGAGCACAGTAATCCTCCTTGCTCTTTGACCTTGTCAGATTTGTTTTCCCTTTCTTTGAACCCATCTTCTTCATTCTCCATGGAGTCTGGATCCAACTCTAGACCTTCTGTCTCACCTAATAGATTCAGTTCACCCAGAGATTCCAGGCCTAAAGTTGACCCAGGGTTTCTCCAGTTCCATTGATTGCTAGATGGCCCAGGCTCTCTTCCCCAGTCCATCACATTCTTTTATCATCCCGGAAAGCTCCCGCTAAGAAATTTTGCAAAAGTAAATGGAAAAGATTTGTAATTTAGGAGCAACTAAAACAATTAGATCCCTTTTCCACTCCTATCTATAATGTTCTGGAATTTTTAGCATCAATTTTCAATGAACGAGCTAGCTCTTCTGCTGTTAAAGTACAGTTAGCTGCCGTTTCCAACTTTCACAGAGGAACATATAATTCATCTCTAGCATCCTCCAAACTTTTCTAACAGGGATTATTCTTCTTAGACCCCCAGTTAGAGATCCTACTCCTCCTTGAGATTTAAAATTAGACTTGCAAGCTCTAACCCAGTCTCCATTTGAACCTTCAGCTAAAACGGAACTAAAATGTTTAACCTAGAAAACTATCTTTTTAGTAGCTATTACCTTTGCCAGAAGAGTTTCAGAATTACCGGCCTTGTTTTCTAAGCTCCCTTATTTGATTTTTCGTAGAGATAGAGTATCCTTGAGAACCAACCCTTCCTTTCTTCCTAAGGTGGTGTCAATCTAATACCAATCAAATTATCATCTTGCCAGTCTTCTTTACTAATTTTTCAAATAAAGGAGGGTATATGTTATGCCCTTTTGATGTTCACAGACAGTTACGTTTTTACTTACATAGAACAACAAATTTTAGAAAAGCAAGCATGTTTGTGTCCTTTTCAGATTCAAACTTGGACAAATTCTCTAAAGCAGCAATTAGCTAAATTATTGACTGATATTGCCTTTGTTTATAATAAATTGGGTGAGTCTTTACCCAAACTACCAAGAGCACATTCCACTAGATCTATGGCTACTACTTCAGCTTTTTTTGTCTAGATCTTCTCTAGATGATATTGGGCGAATTGTCATACTTTTATTGTTCATTACAAAATTGGATCTGGCCTGTAGGGGCAGAGCACCATTTGACTCAGCAGTACTCAGGAATATCCTTCCTTAGAGTCCTCCCAGGGATTAGATAGCTGTGGACTTTGTCCCACGAGTTGAGGAACAAATGAAAATTGAAAATTGACATAATCAGGTGAAGAAGTTATGTACTCACCATAACGCTCCATCTGTGTTGTCAATTTTCATTCTTTCTCAACTGCCCTCCTACCAACCCCATCCTCCTTTTTTTTAAACGCCTTTATTGAATTATCACTTGTTACATAGGCACATTTACATTTATACAGAAGTAATCAAATTGTATTAAACACTATACTTCACATATATTGCTATATATCATATAACCTAAGCAACAATACATGCATTATTCAATTCCTGCCCCTTTTTAAAACAAGAAACATCTTTATTAAACCATCACTTATGACATAAGCAATCATACATTTATATAAATGAAAACAAACCACACCAACACAATCCTAGTTGCAAGCATTTTATATCAGAAACCATACTGACACATTTCCAGTTGCAAACATTACACATCACTTATCCACCCAATCTTTCTCAGTCAGACATTACATAGCTCATTTAAGTCCTGCCTTCTTTTAAACCTCATTCCTTCCCGATATGCGTTTGCACAATTCCCATTTTTTCCTATGTAGTTTGCTCCTACTATTTTAAATACCTCAGTTACAATTGTTTTATCTCTTCTACTATATTCACTACTACTACTGTAGTTGGTTTAGATTTTGAGTTCCATTTTCTAGTAATTGCTTTTTGGGCAGCCACCATAATTTGACACAGCAAGGCCTTACCATGTCTAGGCAATTCCGATTCTGTATCATAGCTCAGAAAAATCATCTCTCTTGTCACAGCAATCAGCATACACAGCATCTCGGACACCGCATTCCACAGGGAATCCTTAAGGTCCGCCAACCCACCGCACTCCCAAAAATATGTTCCCAAGTACCTCTTTCCTCCCTGTCACACATCCAACATTTGCTGTCTACCTGAGGAAAAATTCTCTGGAGTCTACTTGGGCTATAAAAATATCTATGTAAACATTTCCAAGCAAAAATCCTAAATCTTCTAGATTTTGTTGCATATTTTGGAGACATGCATATATCCTCCCATCGTTTCTTTGTGAATTGCTTATCCAAACTCTCTTCCCAATCCTTTCTAACCTCCTCTGATTGGGACTTATATTATCATGCAATATTTTATATGCTCTTCTAATTATTCCTTTTTTATGGCAACTCCAACCCACTCCTCCTTGTCTTTTGCAAGGATAAAAAATGCTGAAGGAACCTTATACCTTTGAGTCCCAGATTTTGCTAGTTATCCTACAATTTATTCTTTTACAATACTGTACAGATGTAAGGGGTAGCAAACAAGATCTGAGGTATGTTGGGGACTAGGGCATTGTGGGAAAGGGAGGAGCTGAAGAATTTTCAGTGATCCACAAGTGAGTAGAGGCAGCCAATTTGGATCCGAGGATTGGATCCAAACTCAAGAGTTGAGGAAGAATGAAACTGGACAACACAGCTGGAATGTTAAGGTGAGTACGTAACTTATTTTTTTCCCCAGCTTCCAGCAGTCATAAGATGGCATCATCTTCTTGTTGCTGGCATCAGAAAAACAAGTAGTTAATCCAGTCTTTCTACTTGTGAAAGCAATTTTTTTCAGGAAGAAAATTTCAAACACATCAGTCCTGCAACAAAACAAATTGCCAGTGTGTATCAGTCTGCTTTCTTTCTTTCACTCCATCCTTGTGTTCTCCATAGTCATGTACAAGCCATTAAGTCCATTACAGTCTCAACAATTTAATCTCAAAAATAGGATGTTCCTGGTTTTTCCATTGTTTTAGTTACATTCACAAGAAAGACATCATCTGGAGATCCAGTACATTTCAAAAGGCATTCTCCACTCTATCATTTTCAAAAAGAGAAAAGCCATGCATTCCTAAGCCATGAGATTAAACTCATTAATTGTAAATGTCCAAGAGGAGAGAGAGGAAAACTAAAACAAAATGTTTAACTTAGTTTCTTATAGCCTAGCATTGCACTACTGTTAGATTTATGATGAATGCTGGTAGTAAAGTAAATTAACTCTTTTGACCAGTACTTTATCTACGTATGTTCTGAATCCCTTCTAATGATTTTGAGCTTTCTCATGACTGCTTTGTGCCATACATACTGCTGGCCAACATATCCGCCACCATTCCGTTTAGGGGTAGAGCTTAAGCTGTGGAAGATAAGTCAGGGGGTAAGTTGTCATTCTTGAGGGGATGGAATTCCTTGTGTTGTTCCCAGTTTATGAATGTGTGCAAGTAAACACATGCTCAAACCCCTGAATCTTCCCTTTAGTTTTTCTTCAGCTGGTGTACAGGGCTAGACCCTTGCCTTCCTCTAGGGAATGCTGCATTTCTGAAAAGTCCAATGTGACCTTTCTAAGACTTACCCTGAAAAGAATAAGCTTAAAACTAATGTATACAGTCTTCTGTCTCTTTCGCTCCCACTTATTGTTCAGACTTGTTTATTGCCAGTACTTGGTGCTTTGTCATGATACACTTCTGCTTTGAAAACTTAAATAAGCATTAATATTTATTACAATACTCACTTTTGCAGTCATCACGTCAGAGATTTCTGCCGGTAAGAACCCAATGCTTCTCCCAGCCTTCAAAGCCCTGCCTTACTCTTACTGGCCTCTGCTGATTCCCTCCCACATGGATTATAGGAATGTAATGGTGTAAAATGTCTGCTGCTGTCTGTTTCAGATCTGTCTTGCCACAATTAATGTTTGTTGCATGCTGGACTCTGTGTCTTCAGTCCAGCATATTGGCCAGATTCTAGTCACAGTAAGTACCCATTTGTTTTTCTTTTTTTGGCTTTTCTTTGAAATTGTATCTTGCCAGCTGTCAGACTGAGTGTTCTAGTAAAGTATAGACATGCATAATTTAGAATATAAAACAAACTCCACACAAGGATTTCTGTGTGTATTGAGTGCTTTGTGTAGACCCAATGCACTGCATGGATGGTTGTTTACAGTTGCCAAATTCACCCAATGGACAATCTTCCAAAGGGCAAATTCTCTCAAGGAGTACCCAAGTCAAAAGAAGGTGTACATTTGGTCCCATTCCACCATGGTATTTTCTAAAAACTCCATGAGCCTCCTCGCAAAATGCAAGTACTTGAACAAGTGCTCCAAGCACAAACCAGTCAGTTCAGACTTTAGGGTTTCTGTGGGTCTGGCAATACTAAGATTGGTGAGGTGCATTCACAAACCCTCTGCTTGAAGGTAGTTTAGGCTACGGTCTCTGGCATGGCCTTGGCAAGGCCTGTCCTTCCTGACTAAAACTGAATGTCCCTGGTCAGCTAAGGTGCCTCACTGAGGATCTTTGCAGCAGATACCTACGATGTAGATCAGTGAAGGAGAGTACTTTGTTCATTTGAGAAGAGAATCCCAGAGAACATATTGAGGTGTTGGTTTGCTTGTAAAATGGATTACTCAAATCAACCACAGCTTAAAGCATCAATACAGAAAGCAGCACCAGCTAGCCTGCCCTCTGCTTAGGCAATATAGTTCCCCAATACAACCCAGATTTCTTCCACACTTATCTAACTGGCCTGGGATTTCATGAGCTTTTTGGAATTCATGCAGTCAACACTTGAAATTCCAGAGATATTGGGGTTTTTTTCCCAGAAAAGGAGGCTAGAACCCAGCTAGGAAAAGGATTCAGAGACCCAGCTTCTGAGGTGGATGAACTGGCATATTTGGGCCTAATGCTATTCCCTCTTGGTATGAATCTGACACTGCAGGCAATCTAGCCTATATTTTCCACCAGAGGATCTCTCCTTTGTGGACAATCCTTCAAAGGATGAAGAAAGTCTTCCAATAAAATGCAGAAGAGCACTCACCAACCCAGTTGAAGACATTCCTGGACTTGTCTAACCCTATTTTGGTCATCCAGTCCTAGAAGTCCTAAAAGATGCATTCATCAATGGATCAGTAGAGCCTGACTCCATCCTCCTCTCTTAGGATGACAACTATTTTCTCTCTCCAGAATTCTTATAAGGTTCTCATACAAGAATCCTGTTGCTGATTCAGCAGTGGTATCCCTGGATTTTAGCAAAAGCCACTTTTGGCTCCATCCAGGAACCCAGTCCCTAATGGCAAGCAGAGTAGAATTCTCAACTACTTTGAGAAAAAGATATGCACCTCATCCACCCTGGCTTTTAGGGGCTTGAACTGACAAACTTGTATGTTTAAGTTTTGAAGACTGCCAAAGTTTATGGCAGAGGGGTTTGAGGATGAGGACAAAGACAGGAGATGCTTGACCTGTGCACCCTCTCTACCCAGGTGACAAGGCAGTTTGATAAATATAGCTGTGATACACTAGATGCATCATGCAGGCAGCAGCTTCAGTCAGTGATTCATAGACATGCCAATGAGAGCACCCCCTCCCCATTCAGCAGGTTCTCCAAACCCACAGCTGCTACTTCCAGGGGGAGCATGCCTTCACATGTTACTTTCCCCTTGGCTACTTAGTGTGAATGCAGTAATAGTATCACAGCCTCTGCCAGAACAGAACTAGTCTGGGTGAATACTTGGTATTCCCACAAGGCATCACTCATCGGCAAGCCTGAGTCATCTTCTCCCCAGGATGGGTGAGCTTGCAGCAGTCATTCATCAAATCTCCCCCAGCCAGATCTTATGGGGAAGTAAGTAGCAAATCAAACTCTGGTTACCTACAGTTTAGTCAGGGCTTCATTCCTCTACTCTTTGCAGCTGGTCCACTAGCAGTTTGTTGTGGAGTGGAAGAAAACCCTGTGCCAGTGTGTCCTCAGTACTATGCAACAAGGTTGAAGATGAATTCAAGAGCAGATGTTGGTTTTCACAGGTTCCTACTCTCCCCCAAAGAAAGTACAGTTGTGTAAAATCTTACCATAACAGTAGATGCCCTTCTCTTCAATGTTGCATTATTCCTGAAAGAAAGGTTGTCTATCCTGGGCAGCCTGTCCCTCAGACAGTATTGAAAAAGCTTGAAAAGTTTCTTTGTGCCATATGTCACATTTATGCTTCTTGCACAGAACACAGGGCATATAAGGGGCATATGGACACAACTACTCAGAAATGAATTGCCCCAGAAGAGAGCAATTTTCACAGGACAAATGAGTCCATGCACATCCAGAAGGAAAAAATGCTGAATAAAGAAGAGCTGGTTGGAGGAAAGGAGTGAATACTACAACAGTAAAGAGAAGGACATCTACTGTTATGGTAAGATTTTACACAACTGTACTGTCTTTCTATATCACTGTTGAAGTATTTCTGAAAGCAGGGAGAGTAAAAAAGCTCAAAAAACAAAATGGGAGGTGGAAGGCTGATAACAGCTGTCAACAAACCTACATAAAATGGTCTCAGCAAAACATGCCTTGGCCCTAGAAACAATAGTCAAGTTATAATGTTTGGTAAAGGTATGCACTGAAGACCAAGTAGCAGCTTTGAGGATAGAACTGGTGTCCAACCCCTTGAAGAAGCCCCCAGAAGAGGCAACAGCCCTAGTAGAATAAGCTGTAACAGAAGTAGACAGAGACTTGCCATGAAAAGAATGGTTTGCTTAGAAACAGCCAAACCCAAAGACTTGGGATTAAGGGAAACAAGAACCTGATCTTATCCAAGTAGTACCTGAGCTGTCTATGCAAATCCAAGGTATACAGGACCCTCTCAGTAGTATACTGAGGAAAAGGAAAAAAAAGGGAGGGAGTTGTACTGACTGGTTTAAGCAACACTCATTTACCACCTTGGGCATAAAAGAAGGATTAGTACAATGAGTCATTCTGTTCCTGTGAAAAAAAAAAGGAGGAATGGCCATAAGGGCGTGGAGTTCAGAAATTCTCCAAGCAGAAGTAAGAGATAGCAACAAAACCATTTTTCAGGCCAGGTACAATGTTGCAAAGAAGAATTTGCAGGCTGATAAGGAGCCTGAGTCAATGTTTCCAAAACAAAATTAAGGTCCCAAGGAGGAGGACTAGGTTTTCTTGGAGGCCTAATATCCGGGATGCCTTTAAGAAATTGTTTGACCTCAAAACAAGAAGTCAGAGGAGGAGTCAAGGGCAGACAAGCAGAAATGGCTAACAAATGGGTCTTCACAGAAGAATAGGCCAAACCAGACTGGAGCATCTCACACAAATAAGAGAGGACCAGAGGGACCCCTACTGAAAAAGGGTCCTGGTTACGAGAATGCCACCACACTGAAAATCTTTTCCACTTGGACATGTAAGATTTTCTGTTAGTGGGTTTCCTTGCCTCCTGTAAAACCCTGAGCATGTCCTCAGAAAAGAGGTGCCTGAAGGGAGCAAAACCCTATTGCCCACAATATCAGATGCAGAGTAGACAAGTGGGGATAGAAGACAGACCCCTTATCCTGTGTGAGTAGATCCAACTGGTGAGGTAAATTGTGATGATTGCCCCTGGCCAGATGCATTAAGAGAGGAAACCTGTGCTCTCTTAACCAAAAGGGAGTCACTAGCATTTTTGGGGAGGCCAGCTGAAACTTCTGCAGGACTTTCTGAAGTAGAGGAAGTGGAGGGAAAGCATAAAGAAACTTACCCTTCTGTGGAAAGGAGAGGGTATCCATTTTCCAGACCAGATGGCATTGCACTCTGGAACAGAAGAGAAGAAGCCTGTGTTTTGGACTTGCTCAGAGGGTCTGCCACAAGATTGTGCTCTGAAGAAATGTATACTGCCTGAAGAGTTAACTGATAACTGAGAGCCACTTCCCAAGCCTTAAGTGCCATCCTGTAGAGGGGGTAAGATTTCATGCCCCCTTGCTTGTTGACATACCACATCACTGTAGTGTTGTTTGTGTACAACTTCAAGGGGCCTGGAGAGAACATGGGGTGAAAAACCTGAAGGGCCAGAATCAGAGTCCTCATCTCTTTGATGTTGATATGGTCTGATTTCTGCAGGGGAGGCCAAAGGCCCTGAACTTTCAGGTGACCCCATGTCTGAGGCATTGATGAACCGCTCTTGAGAAGGGACTGGAGGCTGAAAGAGCCAGCCTGGGTTGGCAGCAAACTGTTGAATACACCCTTTGAATTCCTTCTTGAGACAGAGAATAAGGTACACTGAAAGTGAAATAGTGATGATGCTGCAGCCAAGCTGACTTGAGATACCATTGAAGCTTCTGCATATGCAGTCTGCCAAGAGGAAGCATGGGAATAGAAGAGGCCATGAATCCCCGGGCCCAAAGAGACTCCCTGGCTGGCATGGCAGTCTGGGGAAGAAGAGGCTAAAAGAAGACTCTCATTGACAATACCTTTGGAGGTGAAAGAGAGACCAACATTGGCACCATCTGAATCCTGCAACCCAGATACAAATTATCCTTAGAGGGAGTCTGGATGGACTTTTGAAAGTTGATAGTAAACCCCAGACTTTGAAGAAAAGTGATAGTGAACTGCAGATCCTGCAGCAATCGATTGGAAGAAGGCACCTAAAGCAACATGTCATCTAGCTAAGGAAAAATCTGAATGCCTTTGAGCCTACATAAGGCAGTCACGGGAGCTAGTCATTTTGTAAATACCATTGGGGCAGTAGAGAGGCCAATGGGCAAAGCAGAGAACTGAAAATGAGAGGAATATGCAGAGAAATGTAAAAACTTCCTGTAGAGAGGGTAAATAGGGATATGATGGTAAGCAAATTTCAGATTCAAGGACACCAGAAAATCCTGGGATAATAAAAGAGAAAACAGAGTTTGAAGAGTAAGAATCCAAAAAGAAGGGATCTCAAGAAAGGTGTTGAGCAGAGAAAGATCCAAAGTAAGTCTACAAGTGCCCTTCTTTCAAGGCACCAGGAACATCCTGGAATATAAATCCCATCCCAATTGGGAAGGAGGGACAGGTTGAATAGTCCCTTGGAACAACAGGGACCCTAGAACCTTCAGGAAATGAGAATGTTGCTCTAGAAGAGGTTGAGAAATCCCAGAAAAAAGGAGGAGAGATTTCCATACCATGAAGTATGCCTAACAGATAGAAAGAACCTAAGAGTCTGAAGTGATGAGATGCCAATTTGGAAGACAAAGGGAGTGCCAAAGGGACAAAGGAACCTGGTCTAAAGGTGGGGGGTGACAAACTGTCAGAAAAGCAGGCAGAATGGAGGCTTCTGGGCCACAGAAATTCGAGAAGCCTTGGGAGAGAGGGCCCACCTCCCACCCCTTCTACCCTTAGAGGCCTGGCCTCGTTGTCTGCAAATAAAAGCTGATCCAAAAGGATAATTCCTCTGAAACTTTGGGATAGTAGAGACAAAAAAGAAGTTATATTCTTACTATAACATTCCATCTGTGTTGTTGATCTTCATTCATTCTTGACTGTTGGATTCGGTTCTGATCCTCAGAAACAACTCTGCCATTATATCAAGCCTCACGAACCATGAACTCTCAAGCTAAAGCTTACCCATACTGCCTCTATTCCCTTCACCTCAGATCACGTTTTGCCCATAAAGTGGAAAATCATGGAAGATTTGAGCAAC
Organism: Protopterus annectens; assembly: GCF_019279795.1. Classification (NCBI taxonomy): domain Eukaryota; kingdom Metazoa; phylum Chordata; order Ceratodontiformes; family Protopteridae; genus Protopterus; species Protopterus annectens. The sequence continues at coordinate 1,040,610,083 of NC_056745.1, read as the reverse complement.
AAACCTACTAGAACCTCAGGACTAGTTCTGAACCTCCAGGAGTCTCTTGGAGGGGGAAGGAGGGTGGGATGTCAAGAAGGAATGAGGATCAACAACACAGATGGAACATTATGGTAAGAACATAACTTCTTTATCTGATGTTGTCAATCTTCATTCATACTTGACTGTTGGGACAAAGTCCCTAGCTACTTCAGACCCCAAGAGGCCGTAGGGAGGAATTTTCCTGAGCAATATAGAGCCAAACGATGCTCTTCCCCTGGAGACCATATCCAATTTGTAATGAGTAATAAAGATATGGGGGTAGCCCAAGTTGTGGCTGCACATATGTCATCCATAGAATCTCTGGAATGAAAGGCTACTGAAGTGGAAACAGATCTGGTAGAATGAGCCGTAACTTTTGTTGATAAGTTTAGCTTATTTTGGTCATAAATAAAAGTAATGCAATCTCAACCATTTTGACAGAGTGACTTTCGAAACTGATTTGCCCAGTCTAGTACCTGAAAAGGATAGAAACAATTGGTCTGATTTTCTAATTGATTTTGTTCTATCCAAATAAAAACATAATTGTGTGTGTATGTCTAACAATGCAAATATTCTCCCTTTGAGAAATTTGGGAAGAAGACTGATAAATCTATGGTCTGATTAATATTGGAGTCTGACACTACTTTAGGTAGAAAGAGTGGGGTTAGTTCTGTGTGATACTCTCTCTTTGTGAAAAATGATATATGGATGTTTTACACACATCCTGCAATTCTGAGATTCTCCTGGCCGACGTGATGACTACCAGGAATAGAGGCTTCCAAGATAAAAACTTGATATCACAGGTGGCTGCTGACTTGAAAAGCTGATGTACCAATCACTGTAAGACCAATGTTAAATTCCAAGGTGCGATGGGCTCGTTGAAAGCCGGTTTCAAATGTAAAGCGCCCTTAAGAAAAATTTTGCAAAGACTGTGAGACATCAAGAAATGGTCATCGAATCAGTTATGGAAATTTGAAATGACAGCTAAATGAACTCTAATGGTAGAAGTAGAGGCTCCTGATTGAGATAAGGTGATTAAGTATTCCAAGACCTTATCGATCAAGGCTGAGAAAGGATTAATACCATTTTCATCAGACCAAAACACAAATCTCTTCCATTTACTAAGATAAAGTTTTCTGATGGATGGTTTATGAGAAGCCAGAAGTATCTTTTGTACTTGGGGAAGATAAATTGTTTCACCTGGCAATTACTGGAAGTGGAGAAACCAAACCATTAGCTTGAGATTTTATAGGATGGGATGGACCAGGCCCTGTGGATGAGATAACGGGTATGGAGTTAGATCCAGAATCCACAGGTGGTGAACTAAGTGAGGCCAGAGAAAGGGGAACCATCTCGATGGGGCCAATAAGGTGCAATGAGAATCACTTTGCTTCTCAACCATTGGGTTTTCTTCAAAAATTGGGGAATTAGAGGGACTGGAGGGAAGGCATAAAGAAGTCCCGCGGACCAATCATGGAGAAGATCATTTCTCAGGGACTCCCCCTGAGGGGGGACTAGGGCAAAGTAGCTGCTACATTTGTAATTTATGGGAGAGGCAAACAGATCGCAGCAAGGCTAACCCCATCGATGAAAGATCTTTGTTGCTACATTGGGATTGAGAGACCATTCGTGAGGCAGGAGAATGCATCTGCTCAGTTTGTCCACAATCATGTTGGAGTTCCCCCAGAATGTGCATTGCTATCAGAAAGCAGTTGGAGATGATTGCCCTTTGCCAAACACTTAGGGCTTCATGACATAGAGAGGAGGATCTGTTTTCCCCCCCTGTTTGTTGACGTGCCAGACCACTGACATGTCTGACTGAATATCAATTGCCTCTGAAGGGAGGGTGGATTGGAATGCTTAGTTCTAGGACGTTGATATACAAATTGGTCTCTTGAGGGGACCAAGTGCCTTGGACAGTCTTTCCCTGAAAATGCCCCCCCCCCCCCATCAGGGATGCATCCATGGTCATTATGGCCTTGGACTGAGAGGGGAAAAAGGGGCAGCACCATAATTTGTCTTCTGGCTTTATCCACCAAGATAAATTCTGCTTGCATCAGTTGGTTATATGGATTGGGTGGGAGATTGGATGAGTTAACAGTGACCACTGTGATGCCAGAAGCCATTGAAGCAGCCTCATGTGATACCTCACCAGAGGAACTAAGGTGATTTTTGCTGCCATGGACCCAAGGAGCTGTAAGACTAGATGAGCCGGATCTTTGTCTTGAGAGAGTATCACTTGAAGTTGTAACCTGTAAAGCGGAAGAGCAGCCATGCAGGATTTTGTGTTTAGTGTTGCTCCAATTAATTCTGTGTCCTGTGTGGGGGATAGTTTTACTTTGTTTATTGAGATGCCTAAAAACTCTGCAAGCCTTAGATCAGAGTCCAAGGTGGAAAGCAGCAGATGCCTGGTGGGGGCGGTGAGGAGCCAGCCATCTAAATATGGAAACACAGAATCCCTGAAGCCTTAAGTGAGCTGCTACCACTGCCATGCATTTGGTGAACACCCTGGAGACTGTAGTGAGACCAAAGGGCAGTGCTCAAAATTGGTAATAACTGGCTTCTAGCCAGAAGCTGAGCTATCTTCTGATGTGTTTGCCCATTTTTATGTGGTAATATGCATCCTGAAGATCTATGGAGCACATTCAATCATCTTTTTCCAGAAAAGGAAGGATAGACTGAACCGTGACTATCTGGAATTTTGTCTGTTGTACAAATTTGTTCAGAACACTGACGTCTAAGATTGGCCTCCAGTCCCCTGTCTTTTTTGACACTAAAAAGAATTTTGAGTAAAATCCGGATCCTATTTGGTCTGGTTGGACTGTTTGGATGACTCTCTTGTGAAGCAGCTTTTGAATTTCTAGTGCTGCTATAGCCCTCTGACTGGGTGGAACATTGGGGATTTGTCTTTATGGTCCAGGATCAAGATCAAACGGGATATAGTAACCTCTGGTAATTATTGTCTGCACACAGGAATCCAATGTTATTGTGTGTCAGGCTGAGTGCTGCAGAGAGAATCTTCCCCCGACTGCTTCCAGGGGTAAGCAATCGGGCTGCCACAAAGGAGCGCTGGTAGGGTTGTCCAAAAAAAAGAATTCCTGGAACCCTGGTTGTACAGGCCCCCTCTGCCATGGGAGGATGTCTTCCCGAAAAGTTCACCTTCTGCTCCAGCAGGAATACTTGCCACGTGTGACCCAAAAAGGCCCTTAGGACTTTCTGAACCACATCTCCCACTCCTCTGCTTCCTGGAGTAAGGTCATTGAGGGGTGGAAAAATGCACACCCACAGCAGAAAGCTTTCTGTCCTTTTCACACCTGACTAATGTATCTCTGACTTTTGGGCCAAACAACGAAGTAGTATCAATGAGAGTGTTGATAAAGGAAGACTTGAAGGGATCCGCAAAGTCACATAAGTGCATCCAGGCATGGTGCCTAATGGCAACACCTGTACCCACTGCCCTGGACGTCCCTTCTGCTGTAGGCACAATAAGATGCATGGACGAGTTAGAGATCAACTCCAGGGTGGCAAGCTGGGAGGTAACCTTGTCTCAGACTTCATCAGACACTACTCCTGCTAAGGTGTCTGAAAGTTCAGTTATCAGATCCCTTTGGAGTCAGGCAAAGTGTGCTGAAAAGTTCAAGGACCATATGGCGAAAGTCGATGAAGCAAAGACCTACTTCCTGAATCTGTCCATCATCCGGGACTCCCAATTTGGAGGATGGACAGCTGGACTCTCCTCAGTGAGTTCCTTTTTAGTAGCCGCCACCACAACCATACCATCTACTGCTAGACCTTTCAACCAGTGGGGCTGATCCTCAGGTGCTGAAAGAATTTTGTCCGGTCTCTGGGGAATTGGCTCTATGGTATCAGGAGCCTTCCACAGATGCTGCACAATGGCTTGACCAGTTCATTGGCAGATGGGGTCACCCAAGAAGAAGAAGACCAGGCACAAAAAGCCTGCATGAAAACAGATTCCTCGAAGAATGGGTTTGTGGACTTCCAATCACCCCTCTTTTCAGAATTTCCAGGCTATCTCCAAAGGAGACATCTTCAGGGGGTGACTGAGGGGACCCCTCCCCTTCACTGAAATCTGTATCCTCAGTGACCAATTCTTCAGGAGAATCCAGGTGCTTCCTCTTGCATGATCTCTTATGGGGTGGCTCCTCAGAGTAAAGGTCTGAGGAGGACTCCGAAGAGAGGGGACCCTGCAATAGGGTATCTTGCTGCTCTTGTCCCTCCTGCCCCAAGGTAGCAGATTGTGACAGCTGCGAGCCAGAGGATACATAAATGTGACACTCCAATGGGGATGGTTCCAGCTGCGAGCCTGCTGAGGCTAGGGTTCTCTCCATAATCTGGAAGGCAGGCCCACCTGGAACTGAGAAAGGCGACCTTGAAACCACGGTCACACCCCACTCTAAGCTCCCTGCCAGAGTAGGAGCTGTGAGAGGACGTGTAACTGCCAAAGCACCAGGAACCATAGATGGTGCCATGGACAAAATCAGAGCCAATCCAGGGATCCCGGAGCCAGCAACCAGATCATGCTCTCATGGGTGGATCAGCTCCAATGGAGCCACAAACCACAGTCTCTCTTCTGGAACCATGGTGAAATCCACCATTGGTACCGAAGTAGCTGGCATGGAAACATTGAAGTAGTTGGCTCCAAGACATGTGGAGAAGTTGAAGGAGGAAGATAAGCGAGTGTCATGGGAGAGTAACCCTCAGCTCTGGGTGGAATAGAGGTCCTAGTGGGAGCAGCAAGGCCTCTGACTGCCAAGCGCTGATCCACCAATCTGACTACATCTATCTCTGAAAGGCTCCTGGTGGAAAGGATGGACATCCCTGAGGGTGATTCTGGACTTTCAAGAAATGGACTTAATTGTTGACCCAAGAAGGGTTCTATAAATGGGGAGTATTTAGTCCTGGGTGTACTCCCAACCTTTGGCATCGTGGTCTGTTGACCAGTAATTTACTTTGCAGGGGATGATGTTACCAGAATATTTGGTGAAACTATTGTTGGTGCCGAGAGGGTCATTGGTACTGATGATAAGGTTGGCGACATAGGAGTTTTGGTAGCTTCAATAACGGTTGGCACCATGGGAAATGTGACAGATGTCAGTGCAGATTTAGATATTTTAGGCCTCAGTTCTGAAGGTGAGTTGAAACCTAAGTCTTGGTAGTTTTAGCTTCCTGTACCTTAAGGGACGAAGATACTGAATGCACCCTTTTCTTAGATTCCTTTTTGGGAAACTTAGATATCTCCACCTCAGAGAAAGCCTCACTGAAAGGGCATTTTAGCAGCCCCTTGAGAATAAGTTTGTTGCACCTCACTGCAAGGGTGCAAGCACTGAAACCCTTGCAGAGTTCGCATGGCAGTTGTATCTCCAAATGAGGGACACCTAAGCAATAAACACATGAAAAATACCAGTCAGAGTTGGGCATCTTTCTGCCACATTCCTTAAAACCTGTGGTTCCCTTCTGTTTTTCTGCCATCTTTCAAAAACAGCAAGAGGGCACATGCCAAGACACACACACACACACACACACACACACACACACTCTTTTCTTTAAGGAATATACCAACAATGGTACCTAGAAAAACAGTTGGGACTAATATTTTCTGGCACGGTAGACTGGATAATAATGCCGACATCTTCAGCATTCATTGTGGTTGCAACCAAATAATATGGAGAAATTCAGTGTTTGGGACATATATTTTTGGACAGTATGGAGACTATATATGCATTACTTTTTTGTAGTGGAAGCTTGGCTGTTCACACACATTACCTTTGGTTTGATCTCACTTTTAGTGTTTGGTGTGCGGTATTATTATCCAGCCTCACCATTCATATATATTCTTTCTATGGTTTGGTGTTCAATCTTTAACCATACAGGCACTAGTGTGGGATTACCATTCTGTGTGGGACTATATTGGTCTTAAAACATATCTGTTATGCAGGAAAATAATTGGGATCAGTATTTTGCTGACCATGGTGATTGGGTAATGACGCTAACATTTTAGTTTTTACTGTGGTCGCAATAGACCACACTCAGTGCTTGGAATACATATTTGGATAGTATGTTGGCCACACCTGCATAGAAATGTTATATGATTGTACTTCTTGTATTTAGTACTGGTGAATTGCTTCAAGTTTCCATGTTTGGATATAGTATATGACTAACTGAAAATCATTTGGATGATTTTTAAGTTGCTCTGTAATATGTTATACATCCTGATGTCACAATTATTTAGAATGTGTCTGAACACATTTTGTTACAAGTACATATTTGGCAGTGAGGGAATATTTAGATGTTATAGGCAGTTATTTTGGCAGTCTGTTCTGTTGTTTGGACATATATGATGCTTTAAAGGGGGATAATATTGGGTCGCAGTGTGTCCCTGTGTTATGATACTAGGAGTCCCATTTGGTCTTTTAGCTACACACCATTATGTTTAATAATTGGGACCATTCTTGTATTGAAACATACTTAGAATAGGCCTACTTATTTTCCCTATAATTTGAGTTGTAAAGAAGGGGGGTGCCTTTGTATGGCTCTAGTTGAAACAAATATCCCTGTTTACAATACTTGATATTTTTTGTTTTGGCTTCTATTTGATAGGACTACTTGTCAGTAAATGTTTATCTATCAGGGGACTATTGTTTCTATATAGATAGGGGCCTGTTAATAATCTCACACACTACCAATCAAAATATTTTGGATTTGTGTATGTACAATAACATTTTCTGTATGATTTCCTTGGTCTTCCCCATAGTGATATATAGGGGCAGTTGGATTTTTACCTTTTTTGGTTGTGATTGTGTTGTCCCTCTTGAACATTCGCACCCTATTAGGAACATTTGCATGGTGAGGGAGGTATTTGGTTATATCTCTCACATATTGATTATTTGTTCATAAGTAATATAGCACCATTGGGGCATAGATTATTAGTCCTCTGGTGTAGCATTGGTAGATGGGTGTTCAGTATTTTTATACCATTTAGGCATTTGGGTTGCACACCAACAGATTGTGAGCTTATTGTCAGGGATCTTGAGGCAATTTTGGAGAGTCTTTGTGCTGATAAAAATGATGTATGTGTTTTTGGCATTTCTAATGAAAATGACAAGAATACCGATGAACAGAACATTGATCCAGTTGACGGCTGCAATCTGGCTTTCAGCAAACTAGGAAAGAGTATGAAAACATTATGGACAAACATCTGGCACCTTAAGCTTTTTAAAGCTTACTAAAGCAAAGATATTGCACCTAGAGGCCTTAGGATTAAAATGCAACCCCTTGTGGGCAGGATGGATGATTTATTATTGCAGGAGTGGAGTCTTGCCCAACAAAATGCATCCATGTCATTTGTTCGTATTTTAAGTTCATATTATGAATGCAAGATAGATGAGAATATTGAATAAGTTAAGAATTTGTGTGTGGAATTGAAAGTGTATGAAGGTCAACCTCAATACCCTATCTGTCTCAATAAACTCACTAGTGAGCTATTTACTTTTGAGAAGCAAATTAAAGAAAAGAAAATACGGAAGTTCAACAGGGATCTGACTGATTATCAAAGGGGTAAACCCTTTGATGCTCAGAAAATTGTTAGGTTTTCTGAGACCAACAGGTCTATGGGGAGGACCAATAGAAAGAGACCCAGGTCTATACTTAGGAAAACAGGCAATACATATAGCAATACTTCTGCTGATGAGTCCTCAGCTACGGACACGGAGTGTGCAAATGTATTGGACTCACCTGACCCAAAGAAACAGCATAGCTCAGACCATCCTTTAGACATGGCAGGAGGAGGGGTGGGAGAAAACATAAAAATAGACACAGTGGAGGGTCTAATTCAGACTCTAATGTCCCATTAGGGGATGCTGGCTACAATATTCTTAACATTTCCAATGTTGAAATTACCGTTGAGCAAAAACAACTTCTCAATAAAGGTTTAAATTATGTTGTGGGCTTTTTTGTTGATGAAACTAGTTTGATTACTGATGTACATGATTTTTGTCATAGACTAAATTTAAGATTGTTTTTTGGCTCTAGAAATCCCTCTCAAAGATCGACTCACTTTAAATTTTTAAAGTATGACTATATGCCTCCTATGAATAAGCACGTATCTATATTCCAACAGGCTGTGCTCAGAGATACTCATTTTGGATTGGGTCAGTATACTCCACTTGGTCATAACCTCACAGTTGGGGAATGACAGGCCTTACAGGAATTAAAGGATAATAAAAATATTGTAATATTACCAGCTAATAAGGGAGGGGCAGCAGCCATCATGAATACGGATTATTATCTGGGGAGGGAAATGGACAGTTGTCAAACGCTCGACATTATATGTGTATGCCTATTGACCCCACACCCAGTTTCAAAAGGGAAATTGATTCTTTCCTAAATAAGGCTGTCGATGAAGGTATTATTTTGGATTCTGTGAGATTACATTTGACTGTTTCAGATCCACAGAAACCGATACTATACTTATTACCAAAAATACAGAAATCCTTGACAAAACCTCCAGGTAGATCAATAGTTTCTGGTAGAGATTCTTTGACCGAACCTCTTTCTGTATTTCTGACCCAATACCTGAAGCCCCTACTGAATTTGATTTGTGCTAGAATACAGGATATGACACAATTTCTTAAAATATTATCAGATACCCAATTGGAGCCCAATTGGCTTCTTTGTACCCTTGATGTAAAGGCTTTATATACTAACATTCCCCACTGGACTGGGCTCCAGGCCTTACATTACTGGTTGGCTCGAGCCAATTTGTATCCAGCCAATTTCAATACATTATTATGTATGTATGCAGGAGCATGTACTCAGTAAGAATGTGTTCTATTTCCAGGGTGAATATTTCTGGCAAACCCAGGGTACTGCAATGGGTGCATCTTTTGCACCCATTTATGCGGACCTGTTCATGGCATATCTCAAGGAACAGTTGATATATGACCCTACTCACAATATTTATATGAATGAACTGGATATTTGAAGGAGGTACTTGGATGATTGCTGGTTGGTGTGGCGAGCTGATAGGCAATATTTATTGGAATTCGTTCAGTATTTGAACAAAAATAAATGGGGAATAACGTTTACATTAAATTCAGATTACCATCAAATCAATTTTCTTGATGTGACAGTTAGAAATTTGATAACACACTCAGGACTCGGGTGTATCGCAAGTATTCCCAGTATAATAACTTGCTTTTTGCCACCAGCATGCATCCAAGCTCTACCACCCGTAACATCCCCAAGTCCCAGTTCTTACGTATAAAAGTAATCTGCTCCACAACGGAGGATTACACTACATCTCAACAAGACCTAATTAACAGATTTATTGCAAGAGGATATAAACAACAGGATATCATAGCTGCCAGCAATTGGGCTTCAGATTTGGACAGGAAGCAATTATTGGAATATAAGGATAAAACACAGAGGGTAGAATCTGATAACTTTAGATTTGTAACCACGTATGGGCACAATATCAATCTGATTCGGAAGGTTATTTCTAAACATTGGAATATACTTATGGCTAATGATGAGTTGCATCATGCCCTTGGTCCTAATTGTCAGTTTTCATATAAAAGGGGAAAAACACTGGGATCATATTTTTCCCATTTCAAACATACTAGCACAGGGGGTGCAGTATATCATCAAATTACTATTACTGGGGATAGATTGCTGGGCACCTTTTCCTGTGGTCATTGTTCCTCATGTCAGTATATATTTAAATCCAAAAAATTCACTAGTAAGAACAACAGTCAGGTTTTTGAGACCAGATTTTTTTGGGAACTGTGGAATGGACTGGGTAATATACTTGGCGACATGCACCTTCTCGGCCTTCTACATACGGCAGACATCACGTCCCTTGCACCTTTGTATGTCTGAGCATCAGAGTGATATACGTAATAAAAGGTTGACAAATGCACTATATAGACATTACACTGTTCAATGTTGTCGCCTCACAGTAAGACGCTGTCCGGTTCGACTCTCAGCTAGAGCGTATTCTGCGTGGAGACATGCGTGAATGGGCGTACCTTTGTTGAAGGTTGTGCGTCAGGGCTGGCAACTCGGCACGTAAAAATCAACTGCCAATCATTAGCAGACCGGAGTTCTGCTGTGGCGAACCCTAACCTGGAAAAGCCGAAAGACACAACTACTGTTCATTGTACTGCCCAGTTTTACTTTGATTATAGATAGGATTCATGGCAATAGAAGTAATAGACAGGGTTGGCATTCAATTCTGAATAGAAAAGAGAAATACTGGATTATAAAACTGGGGGGGGGGGGGTCTTTTCTCACCAGGGCTCAATGATCACTTATAAAATTTATGATTTATAGTCTACAAGATGATGGCATTTATTATTATCTGATTACTTTCTAGATAAATATGTTAATAATTACTATAGGAAATGATTTAATATGTGAGGCTGACTTTTCATTGGAGAGTTTGTATTATTTAAATTGTATAATTATATGGGTTCTTGTCATATATCCCACTGAAGAAGGCAGGTTTGCCAAAACCGGTCTGGGACTAATAAATATTTTGCATCTAATTCTGTTTTGATGTCCTTCAAGGATGCATCTGCAGTCATAACATATGGGTTGTCCTGCCTCAGGCAGCCCTTCGGTCGGCCGGATTCCAAAGTCTGGGTCTGGCCTCGGCTGATGTCACACTTTCCCCGACGTCAGAGCTTCTGGGGTATAAAGGCATCAGCCGACGCCATTTTCCCCAGTCTTTCTTGCCGCGCGGTGCCCAAAGCAGAAGCTGTTCGCAAGTGCCGGTCGGTCAGATCCAGAGATTTCAGCTACCGAAGACTTCTAAAAAAGCTAAGTACCCCGTTGGGGACTCTTTCTTGCCTCAGCCGATGTCAGACAAAGTAAATAATTGTTTAACTTGCAGGAAACAAATACCTCATAAGGATTTCCATTCTTACTGCCTTCCTTGCTTAGGCCCAGACCACGACGTATCAGCTTGTTTAGCCTGTGCCTCCTTCAACCGACGGACTCTTAGACGTTGGTCGGAGTTTGCAGAAGAGTTTTTTGGATCCGCTTTTGCATATAAAATGCCGTCGGAGACTCCGACTACGCATTTAGCCAAAAAACGCAAGGAAAAGGACCGACAATCGCGGCCCGTGGTTTCGGCTGAAACCACGGTTAGGCCTACCGCGAGTGTCTCGGCTTCGGCTGAAACCGAGTCCTCGGTTCTTACTTCTGCCAAAATCATACCTCCGACAACCGAGGCCAGAGAGGCCCCGGCTGAGTCGGCTACAGAAATCCCTACCGAAGAAGCAAGCGCACAAGAATTGTCCGACACCATCCCATTGGACATTTCTACACCTGCACGTGGGGCAGCTAGGCCCCCTGCTTCTATGTCTATTAAGGCCTTCTCCAGGGCTAAAGCAGCTAAAATTTCAAAGGCTTTACCTGCAAAATCTACCTCTCAGAGACCTTCCTCAAGTTCTCAGATTCTCAGCCTTGCTGAGGACCTTATATCTCTGATTAGGGGTTCCCAACCTCACCCAGACAGGGCCTCTCAACCTCCTCCTGACAAAAGGCCTAGGACTGAACCCCCTGAACCTCTCTCCTCTGATTACTCCTCGGATGGATCTGATTTATCAGACCATCAGGAAGGGCCATACTCACCTTATGAGGATTCAGATGCAGAAGACTCTATTCCTTCTGCCTCCCCTCCAGAAGAATTTTCCTTTGGGGAGACTTTACATTCAATGAGGGAACACTTTCAATGGCAGGGTCAGGATTTCTCTGATTCTAGAAAAAGACTAAGGACCTTTTTACACTTGCCACAGCATAGGCCTTTAGCCATACCACCTGTGCTAACTGTAGTTGATGATGCATATAATGATGTCAGTTCTGCCCCTGATTCCCTTATTCCGGCCCCTGCCAAACCTGACAGATATTACAGGGTCCCAGATTCTCATTTTCACTTGTATAAAGCCCATGCTGCAGACCCAGAACCTATTTCTCAGGGCCCAAAAGGTGTTGCAGCTGCCACTGCCAAAAACCCTCTACCTTCTGAAAGAGAGTCAAGAGCATTAGAGAGATGGGGAAAAAAGATTTATACATCTGCTACTCTTTCTGCTAGGGCATTAAACTGTCAATTCCATATGATACAGTACCAGGAATATTTGTTAGATCAGGTGAATAAAAAGATTTCTTCTCCTGAACCTAAAGACCGTAAGTCCTTTCAGGATTTGGTACACAACTCTCAGCAGGTCAGTAATCATTTCTTAAAATGTGGCTATGATGCACTGGAGGCTTCATTTAGATCAGCTATGACTAGAGCAGTAATTCGAAGGCATGCCTGGCTAAAAGAGCAGTCCTTGCCAGACCATGTTAAGGCTAAACTCCTAGATGCTCCAAAGGAGAAACAAAGTTTATTTGGCTCCCCTGCACAGGAGATTCTAAAGAAAGTGGAAGAAAAAGCAAAATCTGTGCAGACAGTAAAGGATTTTCTGCAGGTCCAACCTCCGAGGTTCAGCAGAAACTGGCCATCAAAGAATTGGTCCTTTCCAGACACCTCCAGAGCGCAGAGGGGCAGGAATAGACGCCCAAGAGGCAGAGGTCAATCAAAGGGTGCCTACAGGGGTCGTCAGTGGCAACCTGCTAACCAGAGGAGTACTGCCACAGCTGCAACTACAACCACTTCCACAGGACAGACACAATGACTTGGCTCTGATTCCGCCTACCAGGGAACAACTGGAAGCACCCTTGGGTGGAAAGTTGGCATTATTCTCGAAAAATTGGCATTGCATTACAAAAGACAAATGGACATTGCAAACAATAGACAAAGGATACAGGTTTTACTTCCACACTTTACCAAAAAAGAGCGGAATGCCAAACCTTCCACCAAACCAGAAGCCAGAGGCTCTAAGACAAATCAACAATTTACTTCAGATGAAAGCAATAGAAAGGGTACCATCTATGGAACAAGGCCAAGGATTTTACTCCAGACTATTCCTTGTACCAAGAAAAGAAACCCAATGGAGGCCTATTCTCGACTTGTCCGCACTAAACACATATCTCATTGTGCCAAAATTCAAAATGCTAACCCTACAGCAACTTCTTCCCATGTTGGGCAAGGAGTCTTGGCTGGTGACTCTAGATCTCAAGGAGGCATACCTGCACGTCCCTATACGACCAGATTGCAGAAGACACCTCATATTTCTTGCAGGATCAGAGCATTATCAATTCTCAGCATTGCCCTTTGGCTTATCTACTGCGCCCAGAGTATTCCCGAAATGCCTGGCATCAGTAATTGCATGTTGCAGGCTTCAGGGAATTCAAATCTACCCATACCTGGACGACTGCCTAATACAAGCGGACAACAAGACAAAACTAATAAAGGATTTGGCCTATGTCATACACCTGTTACAGGCCTTGGGATACACAGTCAACATCCAGAAGTCAAGACTAGTGCCATCCCAAAGGATAACATTTCTGGGTGCGGATCTGGACACAATAACTCAGATGGCTTTTCTCACAGAAGAAAAACAAAAGCAACTCCCAGTCTACTTCATGGCTTTGACAAGACAAACTCAGCTTACTGCAAGGAAAGTCCTGCAGGCCCTGGGTTACATGGCATCCTGCATAATCTTGATCCCGCATGCCAGGCTGCATATGAGGAAATTACAATGGTACCTAAGGAATGTATGGTCTCAACACAGGCACGGTCTAGAAACCATGATACCAATCATTCCATGCCTGAAAAAGGAATTCCTGTGGTGGGCTCAGGCCTGCCAGACCAACAGAGGGTTGCCTTTCAACAAACCACAACCAAGGCAGACCATCACCACGGACGCCTCAGACCTAGGATGGGGAGCACACATGGAAGATAAGTGTATCCAAGGCCTATGGTCTCAAGACCAGCTGAATTTGCACATAAACCTGAAGGAGATGCTGGCAGTGAAGCATGCAATCGAGGCATTCAAGTCATTCCTCCAGCAAGGTCATCTGCTAATAAGGACAGACAATACCACAGTCATGTGGTACATAAACAAACAGGGAGGCACGCATTCCTACCCTCTATGCCGGATGGCAATGGATCTGTGGAACCTAGCCCTGAATCTCAACATCCAATTGCAGGCCAAATTTGTACCAGGAAAAGAGAATTCACTAGCAGACAGCTTAAGCAGAACTACCACGGATGCTCATGAATGGATGCTGCATCCAGACATCTTCAAAATCATAACAAACAAATGGGGAATGCCAGAGATAGACCTGTTCGCCTCCCCACTCAACCACCAACTGAACAAATTCTGCTCAAGAGTATACCACCCACAAGCCTGGAGGGTGGACTCCCTCTCTTTCAGCTGGAAGGCCCTAACAGTGTATGCTTTTCCACCTCTCCCATTGATGTACAAAGTTCTACTGAAGATCAGGGAGGAACAGCCAAGGGTGATTCTGATAGCTCCAGACTGGCCAAGGCAGCATTGGTATCCGCTACTAAGAAGCATGTCTCGGACGAACTCATGGCCTCTACCCATATGGCCTTTACTTCTAACACAGAACAACTACAAGACCCTGCATCCAAACTTGAAAACACTGCAGCTATCTGCCTGGAAAATTGCTTAAAACAAAACCAAACTGTTTTATCTTAGAGGGTCAAGGACATTATCCTGGAGGCTCGCAGACCCTCCACAAGAAAAACATACTCAGCTAAATGGAAGAGATTCCTCATTTGGAGTGCATCAAAGGGTACAAATGTCACACTGGCAAACCTAGCACACATCCTAGAATACTTAGCAGAACTGTTCCACAATGGCCTGTCCTATTCTTCCATTAAGATTCATGCTTCAGCAATTTCAGCAGAGTACAACATGGATCCTCCTATCTTATCTCACCCTCTCCTCAGACAATTTTTAAGAGGGATCAAAAATGTAAAACCTCCAAGGAAACCTCCTCTGCCTACATGGGATCTCAATTTTGTGCTGGAAAAATTAACACTACCCCCTTTTGAACCAGCAGCATCAGCAGACTTACAGTTCTTATCTTGGAAAACTGCTTTCCTTCTAGCAATCACTTCAGCCAGAAGAGTATCCGAGTTACAGGCACTAATGGCAGTGCAGCCTTTCCTTACTTTTCACCAGGATAGAGTGTCTCTGAGAACCAATCTTACTTTTATGCCAAAGGTGGTATCCAGGGTATCCTTGAACCAAGCTATTCATTTGCCTACATTCTTCCCTAACCCACAGAACAGGGGGGAAAAACTATTGCACACCTTGGATGTGCACATACAACTATGCTACTATCTAGACAGAACTAAAACAAGCAGAAAAACTGACCAACTTTTGGTAGCATATGCAACTGAAGTGCAAGGAAAAGCAATTTCCAAACAGACAATTTCAAAATGGATAGGAAATTGCATTCGATTCTGCTACTCTTTTCATGGGAAGACAACTCCTGAAAATATCAGGCCTCACTCCACAAGAGCCACAGCCACCACTACAGCTTTCCTACGAGGGGTGGCTACCAAGGACATTTTAGAAGCTGCTACTTGGAGCTCTGTGCATACATTTGCCAAGCATTACAATCTACCTTTATACTCCAGATCCCGAGCAGGTTTTGCAACTGCAGTTTTGCAGGGGATCTTAACTACACCATCATTATCTTAGTACCTCCTCCCCCAGTTTGGCTATGGTATTCTACCCATATGTTATGACTGAAGATGCATCCTTGAAGGACATAGTACAGTTTTGTACCTACCATAAATTTAGATGTCCGATAGGTATGCATCTGCAGTCAGGATTACCCACCCTCCTTCCCCTCTGTGGTATTCCTAGGGTGCTTACCCCTCTTTCAGCTAGCTGGGGGAATCTATTATGGTGTATTTGTTTGTATGTATATATGTATATATATATATATTTTGTTTGCTACTGTTTGGAATTTTCAACATTTATCCAAATTTAGCCTTCCTAGAGGGCACCTGGCATCTGGGGCAAGAAACACTGAGGAAAATGGCGTCGGCTGATGCCTTTATACCCAGAAGCTCTGACGTCGGGGAAAGTGCGACATCAGCCGAGGCCAGACCCAGACTTTGGAATCCGGACGACCGAAGGGCTGCCTGCGGCAGGACAACCCATATGTTATGACTGCAGATGCATACCTATCGGACATCTACATTTATGGTAGGTACAAAACTGTACTTTGTGCTTATTACATCTTGGTGCTGGCTGTTTGTGTACTAGATTCTGGTTTGGTTTGGCCCTGCACCAGCCATATGTGCAGACATTTTTTCTGCAACCTAGAAAAATACCCCCAAGACGGTAATAGAAGGAAAGAAGGAGAATAAAGATACCAGCAAGGGTACTGAATTACCAGAGGTAGAGGGAAGGGAAGGGTCTATACCAACGATGATAAGTGGAAACTATCCAGAAAAGGTAAAGGAAGATTATACAAACACTCACACCAATATGCACCACTGGCAATAACTACAAAGGAGAACAAGCAACAATTTAAGCAAGTACAGAAAAATATAGGGATATATATATATATATATATATATATATATATATGTGTGTGTGTGTGTGTGTATGTATATGTCAAAGAAAACGTTTAGCACTTAGCTGAGCACATGGCTGATGCATCCTATTTTCTATGTGGCAAAATAAATATGAGGTGAAGGGAAGAGAGGCAGTATGTGTAGCCTTGGCTTGAGCATTTCTGGCTGGCACAAACTTGATATAAAGGCCGAATCAGTTCTGAGGATCAGAACCAAACCCAACAGTCAAGTATGAATGAAGATTGACAACATCGGATAATATGTTTAAGGCCATTCAAGGCTTTGTCTTTCTCTTGAAGAGACTTAAACAAGTCAGCAGCAACAGTCCCCAAAAGATGAGTATTATCCAATGAAACATCTAGCAACTTGGCCTTAATGTCCTCAGGAAGAGACTGGAGATGAAGCCAAGAATAAAGTCTCATGAAGGACCCAAAAGCTGCAGCTCTAGAAGAGGCATCAGCAGCATCATAGCTACACTTAACAGAGTGGTGAAGCACTTGAGAAGCAGACCCTAAAAATGATAAGGCAGAGGATTTACCATCAGAGTCAGGGAGGACAGAGAGAACCTGACATACCTAAGCTACCAATGCCAGAGCATACCTGGGCATGTGGGTCAGGTAATTAATAGCCCTAAAGACCAAAGTAGAAGCAGTGTAAGCTTTCTTGACAATCCTTTCCATTACCCTGCTATCCTTATCAGAAGGCAAAAGTTTGGAAGGTTTGTCAGAAGAAACGCACCACAGCAGAAGGACATTTAAATAAAAACAGATAATCCTCAGGAACCTTATAGAACCTATCAGGTTTCTAAGGAGAAGGCGGTTGAGAATCAGAAGACTTGGAAGGAGCAATGAAAGCAACTAACAAGGCAGCCAACACAGGAGGAACTGCTTATGGTTTAGAAGTATCCACCTGAAGAAACTCATAAGATCTTCCCTGACTATCCAACACTTGAGAAGAATCCCATTGAAAGAATTCCATCATCCTAGCAATTGTTCCCCCAAAGGACAGTTCCTCGAAAAGAGACTCTGAGTCAACAGACTCCTCTACATCAGAACTATAAGCCAAAGGTAAATGCATCTGTGAAGAATAGGACAAAGACCCCTCACTAGACAGGGAATCTTCATCTGAGGAATCTGGTTCCCTAAACCAATTAGAAGGGTAGAGGTCCAAGGAAGAGCTGGTACTGAAACCACTTGAGGAGGCTTTAGGGCCATTAAGGCAGAGAATAAGTCCTGAGTAAACTCTTGCTGTTCCCTTTGAGGATCCATAGGACAGGGTGAAACATGTTTCAGTTTTTGTTGCTTCTTAGAAGGAACATCAGCCCTAACAGATACTGAAGGTTCCAATCCTTGGCAAGATTTGAAAAGAGAACCCAGACAGTCCTCCCTGACCAATATTTGCAGTACTCCTCTAAGACCCTCTGAAAAAATCAACCATGGTTCCCCCTCAAAGTCCAGAGCAGACACCTGCAAAGCCTGAGTACATGCAAAAAGACAGATTCATGACAGCCTCTGGGGAGTCGTGACAGAGAATCTGACGTAAATGCCAAATGACCTACAGAGCTATTCCTGCTTCTAGAGGGACATCTGGTGTAGGCTGAACAACTAAAGAATCTGGCTGAGACTTCTTGGCCTTCTTCTTACCAAGAGGGAGTATCTCAGAATTAAAGGATTTTGCCATGGCACCCTGGGATAACTCTCTAAGCCATTGTTTTTTGAGATAAATGGCCAGGGAGACAACTGGCTTCAAAGTGTCTTAGGCAATTAAAGGAAACCTTTCCAAATCACAACACTGCTCTTCAGTAATCAATAAAATACACCAAAAGAAACACCAAACAACTCACATAAGCCTTTACCCAAAGATCCCTCAAGAGTAAATCCCATAAGGCAAGCATATACCTTACCTAATACCCCTGTCAATGGGGACTCCTCTATGCAACACATACACATGCCCCACTCACCAGGTTAGACAAGGAGAAAATAACATTCAGTTGCCTATCTGGTGCCAGGATCTATAATATCATGCATGAACTCAAGTAACTGCACCCCAGGTACCAATATGATTCTGTCATAGTCCATGTGAGTATAAATCAGTGGCGGCTGGTGACTTCAAATCACAGGGGGGCTGCAGGAGACGCTGAATGGGTGGGGTCAAAGGGAAGGGGTGTGGTCAACCATAAAGGGGAGGAGCTATGCACAAAACCACAAAAAAACTAACTTTAATTAAATACGCTGCCCTGGGTGGCAAACCATCATTATAAAAGTCCAATCAAGACAAAAATAAGTGTAGAAGAATAAAAATATTTCAATGCATTGGCTGCATGACAGCTTACTTAATATCTAGATGGAAACAAAAGGTTGTGAGGCATGAAAAAATAAATTAGTTAAATACATTACTGGAATGCCAGTCAAAATCAAGTATAAGAAAAACCAGAAGCACTCAACTCAAACCACTTCTCCTTGCACTGCAGTTCTAATTATAATATATTCAGCTTTATTAAAGTACCAAGCAACATGCTGAAAGTAGAAATCTATGTGATGCCCCCACTTGTAAAAATGTTTCTTATCCAAAAAAGACCTGCTGCCTGACCACTTGTTTCATGGGGAAAACATGATAAAAGTAAAAAATGAAAAGCAAACAAGAAACAAGCTCAAGATACACTGCTTAAAGGATTACTGTACAGGTTATGGACCACACATGATTGGCATTCTGTTTAGTTTACGGGTAAAGCCTGTAGAGATGACTGGAAGTCTCCAACAAGTGTAATGAGCTTTTTAAAATAATGGAATCCTGTCCTTTAATACCCAAGGCTTATACATTATCTAGTCAAGTATTCTCTGCATGGCAACAACAGAAAGGCTTTCAATGTTGGCAATTCTTTAACAGTATGCTTATTAAAGCTTACTTGCATCTTACGATGTCAGACAAGCTTACCTTATGGTCATTAAAGCATTGCTACTTAAACACAGAGCAACAGGCACTTTGAGTAATAAGCATAAATCAACAGTACAAAAATATGACAGAAACCAGACCATTCTGCAAAATCAAGGACAGATGAAAAGCCACTGTAGTACTTATGCAGTGTGTCCTCCCCATCCAAGGTAGATACAACTACTCCTTGCCTTGCTTGGACACATCCAGAGTCACTACATGGGGAGTGGGGTGCAACAAGCATGTCACAATTTGAAATCTCTCTGGCTGACTGGGATGGCCCTGACACATTTGTCATACCTCTCAACTTCAAGAGCAAGAAATCTGGACAAAGCCATACACAGAAGTGGGACAAAGGCACAACAATAAGGACAATTTTTAAATATTGCTCTAATAAACTTAGAAAGATAATAGAATAGGTCTTGCATTAGTATGAATTTTCTGAAGGGTATAAAATCTGAAACTCAAATGTCTGTCATTTTCTAACTTCAGTCTTTAGTGATTTGTCACTAATTTGCCAAAAACACAATTTTATGAAAAATGGACCAAAATGTGATGCAAAAATATAAAATAGACACACAATACAGCTTCTACCTGTCAAAGAAGGGACACTTTAATATTAGTACTGCTACCTTGAGCAGCTGACAAAATAAAAGAATCTACATGCATTTCAAGTAATCTATAACTTTGATTATTACAGTTATTTCTTAATTGTAAACCCTCCATGTTTTCTTCCAAAATTGCTATTTTGGAGGGATTATTAGGGAAGAGCAACATTTTGAGCCAAAAATTGGGGACAGTTGAGAGGTTGGCTATGCCTAATTCTATAAAGCAATTTATTTGCATGTACCTCTCAACCTGTTAATGCAGTAAATCTGAACAAGGCCAAATATATTGGGGCACATATAAACAGTACTAAAATTGCTCTTGTATAAATTGAGACAGTTGATAGAGCGGCTCTTACTTTAACATGCATTTTATGAAGGTTATGAAGTCTGAAACTTATTATTTAGTGACTTCTGGCAAATCATTTAGGAATTAAAACTACAAATTTTATGAACAACAAACCAAAAATAAGAAGCAAAAATCTATTCATTCTTTGAAAATCTGGACAGTTGGGAGGTATAGTTCAGCTGGGCCTGTCTGAGTTTGCTGCCCCCTGACAAAATAATGGTTGAACTGGAGCCTCTGCAGCCATTCCAATTAACCATTACTTGGCTATTTCACTCCATTTACCATAAACACTAATGTGCATACTGCTTTACTTCAATGATTGGACTTCATTTGAAAGTTTTATTTTGTATTTTACAGCACAAACATTAAGTCATCTGTTAAACAAAGCAATGCAGTCTCACAATGAAAACTTAGCATTAAAACTTATCTGCCCTTGAAACTCACATTCATTGAAACAGCATTGAAACCCACATTCAAAGAAAATACATTTTGCCAGTGGCAGATAAAGATTAATTTTGGGCTGTTTTCGAATCATAGGCCCCTTGCATATGAAACATACATGTGCTCTTTGATACACCTTCCTCATTGTACTAAAAATTATATTCCTTGTACAATACAGTACACTTGTTAGAGGGTGTTTTAAATTTGTTTTGAACATTTTTCCAGTAAGCAATGAAACAAAACATATGCACCCATAATGGCAAAACTGCCCAGTTGAGAACATTTATCATAAAAAGTCTACTCAGACTTCCACAGTCCACCATTATTAGTAAATATACACAATTCTACAGTCCACCATTATTAGTAAATATGCACAATTCCACAGTCCACCATTATTAGTAAATATGCACAATTCTACAGTCCACCATTATCAGTAAATATGCACAATTCTACAGTGCACCTTTATCAGTAAATATGCACAATTCTACAGTCCATATTCAGTGAATTCAGTTCTTGCCATAGCTGTCAACCTTAGCACAAAAACCTGGACGAAGCCAATAATGGGGGAATACAGTCCCAAAAATAGGGACAAATTTAAAATATTCATCTTATAAACTTAGAAAATTGCTAGAAAAAAAGGTTGTGCTACTATGCATTCTGAAGAACATGAAGTTTGAAATTCAAATGCCGGTCAATTTTACTGCGGACAGAACAAAAACAATTTTCAGCAGAGACGCAGGGATTAATACTGCAGACACGTCTTTCTAAAATGGCAGGGCATCATAGCAAATCCACACAAACACAGAGAGGAGATGCAGACTCCACACAGAAGCCACCCCAACCAAGAATCAAACCAGAAAACCTATAGCTGTGAGGCAACAATACTACCACTGCACCATCAAATCTGCAAGGAATTAAACATTCAGAAACCTGAAGTCTGAAATTCAAATGCCTGTCAATTTTACTGCGGACAGAACAAAAACAATTTTCAGCAGAGATGCAGGGATTAATACTGTAGACATGTCTTTGTAAAATGGCAGGGCACCAGAGCAAATCCACACAAATACAGGGAGGAGATGCAGACAGAAGCCACCCCAACCAAGAATCAAACCAGAAAACCTATAGCTGTGAGGCAACAATACTACCACCGCACCATCAATTATGCAAGGAATTAAACATTCAGAAACCTGAAGTCTGAAATTCAAATGCCTGTCAATTTTACTGCGGACAGAACAAAACCAATTTTCAGCAGGGATTAAAACTGCAGACACGTCTTTGTAAAATGGCAGGGCACCAGAGCAAATCCACACAAACACATGGAGGAGATGCAGACTCCACACAGAAGCCACCCCAACCAAGAATCAAACCAGAAAACCTATAGCTGTGAGGCAACAATACTACCACTGCACCATCAAATCTGCAAGGAATTAAACATTCAGAAACCTGAAGTCTGAAATTCAAATGCCTGTCAATTTTACTGCGGACAGAACAAAAACAATTTTCAGCAGAGATGCAGGGATTAATACTGCAGACACGTCTTTGTAAAATGGCAGGGCACCAGAGCAAATCCACACAAATACAGGGGGAGATGCAGACAGAAGCCACCCCAACCAAGAATCAAACCAGAAAACCTATAGCTGTGAGGCAACAATACTACCACCGCACCATCAATTATGCAAGGAATTAAACATTCAGAAACCTGAAGTCTGAAATTCAAATGCCTGTCAATTTTACTGCGGACAGAACAAAACCAATTTTCAGCAGGGATTAAAACTGCAGACACGTCTTTGTAAAATGGCAGGGCACCAGAGCAAATCCACACAAACACATGGAGGAGATGCAGACTCCACACAGAAGCCACCCCAACCAAGAATCAAACCAGAAAACCTATAGCTGTGAGGCAACAATACTACCACTGCACCATCAAATCTGCAAGGAATTAAACATTCAGAAACCTGAAGTCTGAAATTCAAATGCCTGTCAATTTTACTGCGGACAGAACAAAACAATTTTCAGCAGAGATGCAGGGATTAATACTGCAGACACGTCTTTGTAAAATGGCAGGGCACCAGAGCAAATCCACACAAATACAGGGAGGAGATGCAGACAGAAGCCACCCCAACCAAGAATCAAACCAGAAAACCTATAGCTGTGAGGCAACAATACTACCACTGCACCATCAAATACGCAAGGAATTAAACATTCAGAAACCCTTAAGTCTGAAATTCAAATGCCTGTCAATTTTATTTAACATTTTTTAATCAGGACAGTCTGACTTGGAACAAATAAACAATTTTCAGCAGAGGCCCAGGAAGAAATAATGCAGACATGTCTTTGTAACATGGGAGGGCACAAAAGCAAACCCACACAAACACAGGGAGAAGATACAGACCCCACAAAGAAGGAACCCCAGCCAAGAATCAAACCCAAGAACCTGCAGCTGTGAGGCAACAATGCTACTACTACACCATCAAATATCAAGCATTGCAACATTTACAAACCACAGATATTATGAGGAACAGATCAGATTGAATATGAGGTAAAAATCTGAATTTTTTTTACAAATGGTGGTGGGTAGGGAACTCAAGTCTTTAACACCTGCATACAGGGTACAGGGTTCAAGCCTGAGGCATTCCCTACCACACCACCATAAGCACCTGGGGCATTTTCACACACGCACACACACACACACACACACACACACACACACACACACACCCCAGTAAAGCACAAGCACCATACACAAACTCCAGTAAAGCACAAGCACCATACACAAACTCCAGTAAAGCACAAGCACCATACACAAACTCCAGTAAAGCACAAGCACCATACACAAACTCCAGTAAAGCACAAGCACCATACACAAACTCCAGTAAAGCACAAGCACCATACACAAACTCCAGTAAAGCACAAGCACCATACACAAACTCCAGTAAAGCACAAGCACCATACACAAACTCCAGTAAAGCACAAGCACCATACACAAAAAAAGCACAAACACAAGCACCATACACAAAAAAAGCACAAACACAAGCACCATACACAAAAAAAGCACAAACTCAATAAAAATAAACATTGTAAATTAAAAGGCACCTTACCTGAATGAATACATCCAGAGTTAACGTCCCAGACATACATCCTTCCCGCGCAATACTGAAGACCCGCGAGATCCCAATGCTCCTTCCCAACGACGAGATCCCTAAGGCTCTGTCCCGAGTCCCTGCTGCTCCTCTTGCAGTCCGGACGCGTCCCATAATCCTGGTGGGTCTGTGCACTGTAAAAGTGCACAGACGTCTCTGTGTCCCCTATGGGACGGCCGGGCTGCCTTGAGCATGCGCATAGACCGATAAGTCGGGACTCGGTCTATGCGCATGCAAGTCCGGGAATTTTAAAAATATTTTTTATTTTTCATTTTTTTTTCTTTCTTTTTTTATTTTTGAGGGGGCTGCAGTCCGGCAGCCCTATGCCACGAGCCGCCCCTGGTATAAATGACCTGAGATGTACCTCACTGGACTATATGAAAAGAGACATAATGGTTCTCTTGGAATATGTTTCGCAGACAGGTACAAGCCTTACATTGAGCAGCACTTAACCTCAACCAAGAATGATGCCACAGCATGAATACAAAATGATTGATTTTAATAATTCTCTTGGTTTCTAGTATCACCTAAGGGGATCCAGTAACTGGCAGCCAGGAGGACATGGTCAACAGACCCCATTGCTTTGCCAAGGATGGGCTACAGCTGCCACCCTAGGTTTTTGGATATTGGCTAAGACTTTATCCACCCCCTTAGAGACTTCTTTAGGTGATGCCAAAAAGACAAAGCTACCAACATATTGAAAAAGTCTCAAAGCAGCCTTAAAGTTTTACTGCTTATTTCTAAGAGCCTAAACAAAAAACTCCACACTCTTCAAGCCCGCCTCACTCTGGAGAATGTAGACATCTGTGCCATGGACCAAGACTTGGTTTAAAGGTGTAGAAAGTACCCAGCAGTGCAAGGCTGCAGTGCCTTCCACACATTTAGACCAAAAACAGCACAGAGGGAGGGGGCAAAGGTGGAGTGTCTTGATTTACATAAGCAACAAATATACCCCCTAGTTCATTAAACATAATGATACCATGGAGCTCATCCATGTGGAAATCACCATAGATAAAGTCCCACACCATATTCTGGCTAGCTACAGGTCACCATCTATGTCCCAAGAGTCTCAGAAGTTGTTCTTAAACCCACAAGTGGTGTTCACCATCCAACCAAGCAACCCTATTCATGGGTGACTTTCACTACCCCTCTATAGACTGGAAAACATACACTGCCTCAGACTCACAGGCACAGTGCTTCCTGGACTTTAACACAAACGCCCTGAAATCGATAGTCCATTCCCCCAGCTCCTCCAAATAAAATCCCCTCCAACATATTCCCCTCAACTATATCAGGGACTAGGTACTGAAAGCACTCACTAAAACCAAGGCCACCACCTGTATGGGTCCTGACAACATCCCTGGTTGCCTCCCGGATAGGCCAAAACATGACCAATCAGGACCACTTGAGGCACTCTTCAACTAAAGCCTCAAAACAGGCTACTTTACAAGTGAATGGAGGACAGCAATAGTCATTTCCCTCCTCATGGATGGACCACCAACTGATCCAGGGAACTACAGACCATCAGTCTAACAAGCCTAATATGCAAAGCCACGGAAGGATTATCACAGAAATAAGCAAGGATATTGGCAACCTTCTTACACTGGACTCATTCCGATTTGGCTTTAAGGGAAGGCTATGCCTAATTAACCTGGTAGACTTTGAGAGGGTCACCCAGGCAATGGATAAGATTAAAACAGTGTATTCTGTGTATCTTGACCTGGCCAAGTCTTTTGACACAATATCCCTCTGTCATTGTTGACAAGTTCTCTGAGCTAGGCATAAATTCCTACACAACTCCCTGGAATGCCATCTGGCTCACAGACAGGACTCAAGAAGTCAGGATCAGTTAGACCACCTCCACCAAGAGACCAGTCATTGGCAGAGAACACCAAGGTTCCATGCTGGGCCCATTCCTGTTTGACATCTACTACTCTGATGTCGAGGCTAATGTCCAAAGCCTCACCAAGTTCACAGATGACTGTAAACTGGGAGCTATTATAGATTTCCCCCAAGACACCAACATCTTGCAAGATGGTTTAACACAGATAAATGACTGGTGCCAAAGCCATAGATTAAAACTTAATGCCAAAAATGCATTATAATACCCTTTGGGAAACTGTCAACCCAAGTTAATTACTCTGCCATTAAAACATCCCTAAGAGTCGACCCAGTAGTAAGGAATTTAGGAACGTATATAGATGACCAACACATGGCCAAGACAGTAAGAAAATCATTCTATGTCACCCAACTTATAGGTAAGGATATAGCATCCATTGCTGAAACCTCACATGAACTAGTTCGTGCTCAGACCTGGTATATGTAGTTACAGGGGTGTGGGCCCACATGGGTAGGTTTAATTTGCTTCGGTTTACAGTTTTTTTGTTGTTTTATTACGGACTCGTAGTTACTTACCCGGAGTTTGTTCATCAGTGTTACGGGTGTTCGTTCACGTGAGGTTTTGGCAATTTTGTCTCGGTCTTGTTGGATTCAAAATTTTGCCTTTTCGGTCTTATCAGGTAGACCCATATATATATATATATATATATATATGTGTGTGTGTGTGTGTGCGTGTAGATAGATAAATATGCCCATGATACTTAGGCTCCAAATGGGTTTGGGGTGCGTGGCAAGGCTTGTAAGGGTCCTAGTGGTCATTATTCTAGTAATAGGTGAATCCAACAAACCACAGTAGCCGGTGTAAAATCCAAAATCCTTTTAAGGATTTTGGATTTTGGATTTTACACCGGCTACTGTGGTTTGTTGGATTCACATAATTGTCTTCTTGGTTTGTGCAACTTTTCGAAGTTTCCTTTTTCATTATTCTAGTAATAGCTGAAGAACCTATGTACTTCTGGATTTGACCCATAGGTGGGGTGTGCCAGAAGTAGAGCTTTTTGCTTCCCGGAAAACAGGCAACTCTGTAAGTTTTTCTGCAGGATAGCAGCTCCAGAAATCTTGAAGATAAATGCCTTCTCCATACCTTAGGCAGATCTACTCAACACATTCTCCACAAATACCCCTGATCACAAGGTAATTGCAAAATATCTAGGAGAGTCCAGAATGTTACATGATAACCAGTCAACACTAGTTCTCTCGACTGCTGCGTCTAGCAATATCAAAGTCATTACTGATATTTCATGAGTAGACTACATGACCCAGAAAAAGGGTCTTTACTATATCCCAACCTGAGCACTCTAAGGCTGACAACTGGGATGATCAATCACCCCCTTCCAGGCATATGTTTTTAGAGGACATGGTAAGCATTGTGATTGAGACCAGGACACCAAATCCAGGGAAATCATATCTACCTAGCTAGAAGAGATTCTCCTCCTGGCACCTTGCTAGAGACTAGGACAGAAATTCAGCTTACGTTTCTCCAGTTTTCAACCATGTCAGACCTTTACAAAACAGGAATATTTCATGCTTTTTTTAGGTACAAGTTTTATCCATATCACCGTGTTTGCCTCTAAGATCTCTTTGTATTCTCATTTACCACTTAAGCAGTTCTTAAAGGTGGGACTTCACCACAGACCACCCAAGATAGGCACCATTTAGCAGAGTACCTAAATTATGTACAGGAAAAAACTCATGCACCATTTAAATCAGTTGTGTCAACTCCCCTTATGTATCTTTCCTGGAAGTTTTTTGGTGGTTGCTGTTTCTACTAGGCAAATATCTGAGATAGAAGCAGTGATGTGCAAGGAACCCTATTTTAGTGGTTCACAAAGACATTCCCCCGGATTTACTATTCCTCCATACAGGACTAGCTTAGTCCTGCACGGAGGCGGCCATTTAGGAGCACGATAGCAACATGCCATGCATATTAATGAGGTATGCTGCCTGAGCCCTTAATCTTTCATTGAGCGTGTAAGAGTGCAGGGGGCGTGTCTGAGAGCAGAGCTCTCAGAATATACACGCCCCTGCAATGTAAAACAGCAGAAAGGCCTAGGAAATGAGCGAGACCGCTCATTGGTGTCTGCATATCCCTAGCAACATTCCCCATCATGTACAACAGCAAGTAAATAGAAATAAATTGAACAACCCCCTTTTTTTATTTTAAAATCCAATTAACGCTAACCGTAGGTTCGTGGGTGTGCTCATCGCTTAGCTACTGTTAATGCAGCTTAAATGACTGAAGAGGATAACAAGGAAGATATATGCAAATGAAGCAGTATAGCAATAATGTAGTGGACAGAGCACTCGCCTTATGAGCAGGCATTCCTGGTTCGAGTCCCACTGCAGCACATTCCATTTTTCATGTGAAATCAGTTTATGAACATTTTTTTCTGTATAACCAACTAAATAACATTTAAATGTGAACTGGAATACTGCATTAAATGGACATGTGAGATGCCAGTGTCATAATGTTGCAAAGTTCCCAGAGAAGCACATGTGCCCCATACAGTATATGTACACAGGAATCATGGATACAAATGTGTAATGAATGACAACTCCATACAGCTTCCAAATCCCCCACCTTCCCAAGAACCATTAGATATTACTGTCTAAATCAGTGCAATTGTAAGCAGAAGTAAGCACTAGTAAGCAAGTTTAAGCAGTATTAAACACATTTAAGCACTAGTAAGTGGGTTTAAGCCCGTTTGCGCAGGGGTAAGCAATGCACACACAAGCTAAGCAGTTCTAAAACTAACTCTTTGTAAACATATGTAACCGGAGGTTAGCATTGCTTACCCTCGCGCAAACCCACTTACAACAGCTCAAAAGTGCCTTAATCACTCTGTATCCAACGGCCCTTGTTCTGTCCATCAACAAAATAAACAGCCACGCAGGTCTTGAACCCAGGTCCCTATACACCATAGTCACAGTATGTAACTACCAAGCCAACACAGAAGTAGAGAAGAATGAGTTATCAGCAAACAAGTCCTCACCATAGTAAAATCAAACTAAACCTGTGAAAGGAATCAGTATACAGACATATGTGCCATAACCCACTACATAACATAAATATGTGAACTGGAGTACAGCAGTAAGCCCAGAAGTCAAGTGTAATTGTAATAGAGTGTTGAAGTCCCCAATAAAACACAAGGACCCCATACAGTGTACATACACATGAATCATGGATACCAGGCATACATATATGATGTAATGAATAAGAAATCAATGCCAAAAATAAAATATAATGCAAAGTGTAATGTAAGCAATGCTAAGCATTGCACAGGCCAGCTTAGGAGATGTAAGCAATGTGTAAACCATTTAATTCAGTGTGCCCAGTGGTATACCCCTTTAAACAATGCCAACCTTAGGTAAGCAGGTTTGCCCATAGCTTAGCCTTTTCAAAACCAGCTAATCACGGAAAAGTGTGGGAAATCGGCCCTACTTAAACCCAACAGGTGGGACTAGAGTTGCCACCTTTTGTCGTGGCTAAAACTGGAGTAAAGCCACACCCCTCGTGTCACCACTAATCCCGCCCATCCCACCCCCTCTCCTGCTCATGTTCCGCCAATTTTTATGATGTCACGATGACATCACCCGGTGGGGAACGCCATATTTTTTTCATTCCTGCTGCCTGCTTGTGGTTGATTTACTATGCTTTTCTGTAAAAAAGCATAGTAAATCAGCCAATTTACAAACTTCGATAGTCTGTTTCCTTTTTGAAACAGAATACCGGAGTTTGTACAGTGTTTTCTGGACTACTGGAGAATCAGTTTGATTTCCAGATAGTCCAGAAAAAAAACAGAGGGGTGGCAACCCTAAGTGGGAATACATCTCATAACTGGTTGTAGTTTCCCCTTGCAGGCACAATGTCAGGAAGGGAAAAAGGTGTGCGCTTTTGGGTGCAGCACTGGTGCATCCTGGCATCCAAAATCATGGCAGGATTCCTTGTCAAAGACCATGATCAGAGACTGCTGCAGGGCCAGTACCAGGGCTCCCAATATAAGGCGGAGGCCTGGGACCATCTCACCTGTGACCTCACCAGTGCTACTGGCATACCCTGAACTGGTGAGCAGGCCAGGCACCACTATGCGACTGGAAGCAATGTAAGGGGGACCTCTTGGAGCAGTGAATCCAAGAGGCTAGAGCAGCAGGGGATGTTCCAGCTGTAAGTATCACCCCACTATGTGTGTAATAATTGCCAGCTCATGTATATCATGGATAGGTATGGCTAAATATTCCTCTTATGTCCCTCACAGCTGCAATGGAGTGGGCTGCGTACCAGGAGGCCTACGTCAGTCACCTGGAGAGGTTACAATGCGAGGCAGGTCAGTAATACTCATGCATTTACTGTCATAGGAAATAAAAGTAAAAGTATTAGTAAATTAATTGCCTCTATAAAAACTGTATTGTTCAAGGCAAGTACTGCATACACTGGAGAATATGCAGGAAGAGTCTCACATAGTTTGTATGTAAATAAAATGTAATAGTGTGACAATAATGTTCTAACTGCTGGACTGCAAGTGTATACTCAGGTATCATATGGTAATGTAGATTTGCAATCACGTAATAGTACTGTTGTATTAAGCACTGTTGCCCACACTGTGCACCATAAATAGAATGTGTAGGAATGCCTGTATATAACTGGTATAATCCCCAGAGGCCATTTAGTACAACTGAGAGACACACAGAAAACAGGGAAAAGGCAGACAACAAAACCCAAATAGCACATGCAACTGAGATGTGAACTGTTGTATTTTTAGCACACACAGCCATGGTTCGAATCCTGGCAGGGGGTTTGGTCTGCATACAGAATCATACCCCACAACTGTACAGATATGTCCAGTAAAGTGGCCCATATCTGGTGCCTGTCAACCTGTCCCCCTGTGAAATCAGTGGGATGATCCCAGACGTATAGGGACGTATAGGCAGCAAACAGGAAATACAACTGACTGACACACATCGATGAGAACAAAGCTGACACACTAGCAACTCCCCAAAACCTTATGAGAGTAAGAAGCCATGTATGTCCCATTTACACTCCCATGTTGTGAAGTTGTGGACAGAGTGTGTACAGTAACAAAGCGAGATGTATGTGCATAATAGTAACGTGTAATCTGGTACTGTGTGTGGCAACATTCAGGCAGTGCTAACAATTATTTCTCCCACAGGCCTGTCAGATACCAACACTGTGCCCAGAAATAGAAGAATGTTATCCTGTACTGGTACTGTTTACATTTTTACATTGGTATTGTATGGCACTGTGACTGATGCAGTTGCTCTGAATAATGAGGTATTAGTCATCACTGTTGCCCACGCTGTCCTACAAAATATAACTGTCTAGGAAATCTGTATAAAAGTGTCGTAATGCAAGATCAGAATGCCAAAGCACAGGAGAATTATAAGACAGAAAGCAGATAGGAGATATACAACAATATCTATATAGCACGCACAACTCTGATGGACAGCCTTTAAGTTGTAGCAGACACAGCTATGGTCTGAATGCTGGGAGTAGAAGTAGGCTGCATACGGAATCATACCCCACAAATGTACATATAAGACCAGGATGTCCAGTATATGGGCCCATATCTGCTGCCTGTCCCCCTTGAAAGTCTGTGGGATGATCCCAGCTGTTTAGCCAGCAAGCAGGGAATAGAAGTGATTGTCAAATATCTATGAGAACAAACCTGTCACTGTAACAACTCCTGAAACTGTAAGGAGAGTAATAAGCCAAGTATGTCCTATCTACACCCCCATGTTGTCAAGTTGTGACCAGAGTGTGTATAGTAACAGAGTGAGATGTATGTGCATAATACTAATGTATAATCTGGAACTTTGTGTGGCAACAATCAGGTATTGCTAACAATCATTGCCCCCACAGGTACATCGAATACGAACACTGTGCTGAATAATAAATTCCTTTATACCCTGTACTGGTACTGTTTACTCTGGTATTGTAGGGAATAGTGAGTGTTGCAGTTTCTCTGAATAATAAAGTAGCACTGATCACTGTCATCCATACTGTGCTACATAATATAACTGTGTAGGAAAGCATGTATATGTGTGTGTCAAGTCAATAAAAGTTGAAAAGGGCAATAGTCTAGATATGTCCCAGTACACCTGCATGTGGTCAAGACATGGCCAGAGTCTGTGCAGAAAGAGTTGGATAGCTATGTGCACAACATCAACCTGGAATCTGGGAGTATGTGTAGAAACAGTTAGTGTTAACAAACATTTCCTCCACAGGTATACCAGGTAAGAGGTGTATACTGCAGGTAAAACCAGGTCATGTATAATGATGGCAACAGCCATAACACTGTCCAAACTAAGGCAATAGGGTAGTGTAGTAATACTTGTAAGGTACAGATAACAACACTGACTAAGAAAGTAATGTGGACTACAGGAATATGCTAGTTGTTAATTGACATCTTTCTCCCCCACCATATCTCCAGCAATAAACTACATACCCACCCCAACCAGTATGTAATATCTCCATTGTTCTGATTATGCCATATTTGTTAATAATACTTTTATGTGTTTCAATGCACATGCTATATTGAATTATTCCACCATTAGTGGCATGATGCTATCAATGTACCTGCATGCTGTTATTATTACTACTGTGATCCCATATATGCATGTGTTCTATTTGCTATGCAATCGTCCCATATCTGGTGTCTGGGCTAATGGGAATATCTATGCATGCTGTTATACCTAACCCAGGAATGTGTTGACTATTGCTAACCCACATATGATGATAAAATCTAAACACTATAGCACATTTGGGAAGGCCGGACCCAGTGGACCCACCTGTCCCACCTCAGCTGGCCGTGGCACCGGGCACCAGCATGTCTGGGGCCCAACCCGGGACCTCTTCGTCCATTGGTTCTGCACCACCTTCGGGTGGAACCACCTCAGGGGATGGACCTCGCCCCCACTCGGGAGCGGGCGCGAACAGATACCTGTTGCCAGATCCATGTCGTGGTGTGTAGAGAGCTCAACCAGCAGCTTGGTGATCTTCTATGCCAGCTCGAGGACCGCGTGTCGCAACTAGAGTGTCAGTCTGGCTCTATGACTCAACCCCCAGCACAGCCACCATAGGGACTGTGAAGGTGCAGTGGCGACTACCCATGGGTGGGGACCTCAGTCCCACTGTTTCCACTACAGGGCTCATGGGCTTCCGACTTCCCAACACCCCTCCCCATCAAGGTGTTTACCCTCACATGTGTCATGTACTGCCCCTGTATGTGTCTTGTTTGTCTTGTCTGTTAACCTGCCCAACCCACCTCCCCAAATATATCTACTACCCCTCCCCAACATCCCACTCGCACCTTAAAAAAAAGGGGGCAATTTGTTTCCACAAAAAAATCACACCCCATACATAGCTGTCCATTTTGCATACATGTCCACTGGACACATGTAATCAGGTCTAATTGGCATCACAACATATTATTGTTGTGCTCACCCCTCTCTCAGGGGTTTGAGTGTCCAAATCTACCACCACATTTAGTGTATATGCACAGCTGTTGCTGTAGAATAAATGGGCAGCTATGGACCTTTCCTACACCCTTCCAGCATATCCCTAGCTATCTTCCCTACTGTCTTTCCCTCTTTGTGTCCCTTTTTCGCCACTTTCCTATCAACCCTTTTTTCTTTTCTTTTAAAGAAATTAGCTCAGGGGTAAGCGGGAGTAAGCACTTTTAAGCAGCAGTAAGCGGGTTTAAGCCTTTTTGCACAAGGGTAAGCAATGCCTACACAGGTTAAGCAATTTAGAAGCTAACTGCATACAAGAAACTGTAACCGGAAGTTAGCAGTGCTTACCTCCGCGCAAACCCACTTACAACTGCTCAAAAGTGCTTTAATCACTCTGTATCCAATGGCCATTGTTCTGCCTAGCAACAAAATAAACAGCATCTGCTAGGCTCAAACTCAGGACCCTGCACGCCATAGTCAAAGTGATTTACCACTAAGCCATGTCAGATATACATAACCCTGATGTTTTCACAAACATATCATCCAGTCCAGTCATACAACAGTACAGGGAATGTATTCCAGCATGTAGATGTATGTGTGTGTGTATGTATATATATGTCACCAACAAAACATTTATGTTAAAGGCCAGAGCCACTGATGTTGTCCCCATAAAACCCACCTTAAAAAATAGGCGGGTTTTTTATTGATTTTAATTAGTTGCTCATTGGTTGTGTTCTACTTTAAATGGTGCTTTGTAACATTTGTTTTCCATCTGATGAAGGGTTAACACCTGAAAGCGCTAATCTCTCTGAAGTTTGTGTGTTTTTTATGCTATTATTTTATTAAACCTTTGGATACTTAACAGCACTCTTCCAGAGTTTTTTGTTTTTTACAGATACATATGTTGAGATACATCTGGGAGGGTATACACAACCGTGAGATTTACTCATGACAGGAATATGGTTGTATATATATAATAGGTCTCTATATATCTACATGTACATACACATGTATACTCATACATATGTCTGTATGCACATCTGTATAGTGCTACATATATATGGCCATGTGTACATCTCACTGTATGTACATATATATATATATATATATATATATAAGTGCTACAGACTCATGAAAGCCCAACATCCTGAAGACCAAACTCCTGAGACCAAAGTCCCGAAAACTCAAACTCCTGAACACTCTGAAGCTTGGAAACTCAAAACCCTGTAAACACACAGGATACCAACACTTACTATATTTCAGCACAAGTGCATACAGACACATATTACCCTTCCACTATATGCAGGGAGCCAAGTTCCCATGCACCCTCCATGTGGGGGGCTGCCCCCCCCACTACACAAGTATAACAACGCCAAGATTGCACTCTAGTACACTAAGTGCAACATCGGAGTTGATATATTTAAGTAGCAGGGGGTGTGCCCCCCATATGGGGGGGTGCAAGGGGGCATGCCCCACTGGTTATACTCAGAGAAGAGTAATATGGATTGTGTTGTATTTGTTTCTGTATGTACTTCTGCTGGAATATAATATGTGTTGGTATCTTGTCTGTTTTCAAGATCTTGAGTTTTCAGGATTTTTAACTTTCAGGAGTTTGGTCTCAGGGGTTTGGTCTTCAAGAGTTTGGGCTTTCAGGATTCTGTAGCACTCCCATATACATATATGTATATATAGATATATGTATATTTAACTATGTATGTATGCATATCCTATGTGTACAGATATGCCTAGTTATGTTGGTATATATGTTGATATCAATAACTATATGTGCATACATATCTATTCAGATATACCTACTACTATCAATATATATGTTGATACCCATACGTATATGTGCATATGTATCTCTATCTGTATATGTGTAGAAATATATTGCTCCATATATGTATATATATTGGTGTTTATATGTATATCTATGTACATATAGATTTACATCTATGTATGGTGATATGTATATGTGTATGTATCTATATAGATATCTGGATAATTATATATACATATAGCTTCACCATATGTCCTGAACATGGAGTGTAGCCCTACCTCAGCCCCTATAGTTCCAACTTCGTAGTGCAAGGGGATGTCAGGTATGTATAGCAGGTATATTTGTAGACTATTGCTGCTGTAATAGGGATTGTCTTCACAGACCTGGTGTGTGTGGGAGGTCACATCTGCTTTTAACTTGTGCACCATTGGCTACTGACAGACATCCTAAGGACATCATAGTACAGTACCTTTGCTAGCAATAATGCTCCTGTGGACAACAGCAGAGATATTGGCTAATATATGTGGAGAGTCTGACACACTCTGGACAGTCCTGAGATATACACATAACCCCTTAGTGCAAGACATGTGGACCACTCCTGACAATGTAGATGTTAACAGCCATGTAGATGGGTATAACGCATAACTACTGGTATACATTTGCCCCCATAGGTTATGCACTCACACCCCTCTGTCTGTCCTACCACATAACCACTGGTACAGAGGTGCCATGGCCACATACTACCCACTAGATATTGACATACATCTGTACAGCATCCCACTGCTCTGTCTGACATACATGACTGTTATGGTGGCCCAGCAGCAATACATCTGGCAAGTATCTGGACATTACATCTCACTGGGTAAGTATACTAAGCTGCTAGGCATGTAACAAAGCACTGTGCAGGGTACAGGCAGACTGGCTCAACACTGGCCTACATTTCCTATGGGGGAGTGCACATGTACCTGCATATATAGCAGGCTCTACAGTCATGCCACAGCACAGGGTTACATACACTTGTGTGACAGTGCTTAACCACAACCACTGTGAACACAGCCACATATGGTAAGCTTGCGTAATATTACAGTATATGGACTATCTGTTCGACACCAACCTCTTATGTGACACACACTAACCCTACATATACTGTGCCACTACACAGTGTGGTCCGATGCCTGTCTGTGGTATGGGACATGTGCGTGTATGGCCCTACAAACATGTAAGCCAATAGGATAACATACAGTGGAGCAGCATGTAACATCAGATAGAATAGGACAAAGAACAATGACATCTACCACAGTCTGTACACAGGCCAAGGTATATATTAACAAAACAAACACTGTCGACAATCACCATAAGTACACAGACCACAGTACTGTACACACAGCCACAAAATGTCCAGCTTATGTCATCAAATATAACCTCTACTATACATAACATGTGTCGCAGTCTGATATCTCACTGGCTTGTTATCAGATATGATGTTACTAATAATGGTGTATAGCACATATGCACCCCTTACTGCATGACATATGTACAAAGGTTGACAGGGTTTTGGCTGCAGGCACATACATAGGGCCAATATTTACATGTTGCTGTGATAACCTCATATATTTACTGTTCTAACAGGGTTTGTTGCAACATATGTCCTATGAGGGATATGAAGTCAGTAACTCTCACAGCTGTCACCATCTACAGACTGCAATCCCCACACTACCTTCTGCAGTTCACAGATAGGTGCTCTGTGGGTAACACATGAAACAAAAGGCACCACACACTGCCCAGTCTGCAGATGACCCTACAGATGGGGGTTCCCTCATAAACATAGTACTGACATGACAGGTATTAAAACATGTAGGTCAGCCATATCCACACACACCCTGTTAAACCGACATTACTCCAAATGCAGTATAGCAGCACTTACAGTCTGTAGTCAGGTCAGGCACACCCCCTCCTATGTGTTGGCCTGTTTCCACAGTGTATGTTGTTACAGGTAAATTCCCAATCCATCTAAGATGCTGTTTGCCAAACAACAGATCGAGTTCCTGCTCACAATGAATGAAAGGCCCAACACCAAGAAGATGTTTCTAAATACTGGAGTGTGTTTCCATGCAATTGGCTATGGGAATGTTACCACAGCTGTTCCACATGCAATCAGCTAGAGGAGGGCTGCAATTCATGCAGAGGCCATCAGCTGATTATGAACATCACTTAAAATACACATGCTGCTGCCCAATCAAAGCAGGTGTAAGTATCCACATCCACCAGACAGGGAGTGAGAGGCAGACAGAGGCAATGAAAAATTAGGTATGGGTGGGAGAGTAAAACTTAAGCATGTTTGTGTCACACACCTACCAGTACAGGGTATCAATCCCCTGATGACTATGTAGTGCTATCACATGTCCATGCAGTTATTGGATGCGCCACATAGGTTACATGTTGAGAAGCCCTCAGAACTTATATGTGATAGTGAGTGACATCTGCAACATGGATATGGTAGCTACGTGGTAGGTGTAGTACACGTGCCTGTCCGCATGAACAGGTGTCAGCGTCAATACAGCCACACTCTCACAGGGATGCACACACACTGAGACACTTGGCAGGTCCAGGGATACAACTCATCACTAGTGGGATTGCCACAATACAGTACTGTGCAGGTATCACATGAACCACAGGGGTCATATGAAGGTTATATGGAGG
Organism: Protopterus annectens; assembly: GCF_019279795.1. Lineage (NCBI taxonomy): Eukaryota > Metazoa > Chordata > Ceratodontiformes > Protopteridae > Protopterus > Protopterus annectens. Next base: position 1,040,572,216 of record NC_056745.1, on the reverse strand, counting down.
TGTCTGACATCAGACAGCATGCTTCAGTATGCCAATGGGGGTTGTAGTGAGTGTGAATGTGGTCATACACATCATACAACACACACAGACACGGGTGCCAGTACTGACATGCATGGGTGCATTGCTTCACGGGTGTGTAGTGGTCGACGGTGCCAGATGGCTATACAAGGCTAGGTGATGGGTATAACTTGGCATCAGGCCACATGACAATGGTCTGCATTGTGGCTCAGGAGTGTAGTGTCAGGATTTGCCCGCACACGTGGGTATTGTATTCACCATCCAGTCACCTGGGTGATGTGCATTGCTTGCCATGTATGTGTTCCTTAGTCCATGAAATGGATGGTGTGTGGGATGTGCACACCTCCCACATGCATGTACAGTGACATGTGGTACTGTACCTGAGATATCTGACCCATGTTGTGCACACAGATTATCATCAGATGTGCCAGTCTTGGCCTCATGTGGCGGGAACTGTTAATGGACAGCAGGTTGACCCTGCACCTACATTGATAGCATGATACCGGCATTCCCTGGTGTCAGTGGCATCTGCCTGTACAGGGCTTGTGTTTCAGGCATGGTATGTCCTTTGTGGGTCACATTTGCTGGCACCACAGCTGTTGCAGGTGTCCAGTGGGGAACAGGGGGGAGATGCACTGTCAGCATGTACGTGCCTATTGGACTGATGGACAGGGTGCCCTGCCCTCTGTAGCCCAATGCAATCACACCATGGTTACTATCAGTGGGCAATATGCAGGGTACTACCAATGTAGCGGGTGTTGCCTAAGCAGGTGTGTGTGTATGTATGTATGAGACATGGGTTGAGAGTGTTTCCTGGGTAATACAAGGGTTGCTAATGTAGTTCAGCTGGCATTGATGTCACATGTAGGGCTATGGATTTGCACCCCATCCTCTCGGCTATTTCACATCTGTTATCCCTGTACAGTGGACATTGTGATATATACTAGGGCCACCATATAAGAAGTTTGCAAAACCTGTTCCACATTGAGTCCAGTTGTTACACACTCACAATTACCTCCACACAGGATACGAATGACAAACGCACACACACACACACACACACACACACACTCCTGCCATGTCTGGGATTAGAACTCCTACCTAACTAGTATATTACACTACATCAGTACACAGTTATAGGACATGCCATGACGATTACTGGAGTATGCCTTCCCCAGAGGTGTATTTCACAGTGAATTACATCAGCAGGATTGCCAAAATAGGGCATTTGAATTGTACTGAGTGTCAGTAGCCTAAAATGCATTGCTCCCTATACAGACATAGACACACACAAAACATCTACAACTGCCATGTGTGGAAATATAACCCCTGCCAGACTTCTATATCACACTACAGCATGATGCTGTTATAATACACACTACAGGGATTGCTGTAGTGCCCTTCTCCAAAGGTATATTTCACAGTGAAGGACATCAGCAGGATTGCCAAAGTAGGGCATTTGAATTGTAGTTAGTGTAATTAGCCTAAAATGCATTGCTCCCTATACAGACATAGACACACAAAAAACATCCACAACTGCCATGTGTGGGAATAGAACCACTAACAGAGGTCTATATTACACTGCAGCATGATGCTGTTATAGGCCGCACCACAGGGATTGCTGAAGTACCCCTTCCCCAAAGGAGTATTTCACAGTGAATGACATCAGCAGGATTGCCAAAGTAGGGCATTTGAATTGTATTGAGTGTGACTAGCCTAAAATGCATTGCTCTCTACACAGATACACACACACACACACACACACACACACACACACACACACTATGTCTGGGATTAGAACACCTAACTAACTAGTTTATCACACTACAGTAGTATGCAGTTATAGGACACGCCACCGAGATTACAGGGCTACACCTTTCCCAAAGGTGTATTTTAAGGTGGATGACATCAGCAGCCTTGCCAAAGTAGGGCATTTGAATTGTAGGGAGTGTGACTAGCCTAGAAAGCATTGCTCTCTACACAAACATAGACAAACACACACGCAGTTGCCATGCCTGGGATTAGAACACCTAACTAAATAGTTTATCACACTACAGCAGTATGCAGTTATAGGAAATGCCACAGAGATTACTGGGCTACAGCTTTCCAAAAGGTGTATTCCACAGTGGATGACATCAGCAGCCTTGCCAAAGTAGGGCATTTGAATTGTAGTGAGTGTGACTAGCCTAAAAAAATTGCTCTCTATACAGACAAAGACACACACACACACACACACACACACTTGCCATGTCTGGGATTAGAATTCCTACCTAATTAGTTCTCACACTACAGCAGTACACAGTTACCGGACACGTCACAGAAATTACAGGGCTACAACTTTACCAAAGGTGTATTTTAGAGTGGATGACCTCAGCAACCTTATCATAGTAGGGTTATGGGGAGGGCAGTGTGTGTGCATGGGCCATAACCCATTCATCTAGAGGTTGACACACCACATGCGGGCACACGCAGGGTTATATTCCAGAGGTACGTGTATACATCTGCGACATGACTACTTCCCTGTACAGTCATGTTGCACAGCTAGCACTTGCACAAGATAGTCTGTAATGCAGACAGATACCATTGGCTAGTATATACAGTGAGTGACATCTGAACCTCATGTGGTTGTAGCCATTTGGCTGTGTGCTGGGTGGGACAGGCCTCATAATGGATGGCTCCTTGTCACAGTCACTCTCTTCCACACATCTATGTATGCCTATATTTGGCTTATTATAGTGTGATGTCCTTGAATATATGTCTGTATTCCTATCCACTGTATGTGCAAAGCATGAGTGGTGCATACCGAGGAATGTCTGCACTAACATCTGCAACTGCCAGATATGTCTGGTCCACTGTTGTTTGCAGACATGGGCTTCATTTGTTTGTGTGTGTGAGCATGCCAAGTATGACCTTTCAGTATGCTGTTGTCTGACATTGCCTTCATTTCTCTGTGTGTGTGAGCATGCCCAGTATGGCCTTCTGTTTTGCATGTGTGGATTGATTCCAGGTAGTTTGTACTCCAGTGCAGACCTTTGTGTTGTACACCTACAGGTAGCAAACTGTTTCTGCAGGGTATCCTTCGATCATTTTGCAATATGGGGACAAAGTGTGCAGGGGATAGTGTATACTGTAGGTGATTGTGTCTGTGCTGCTTCAGCTACATGGTACTGCTGTTAGCAGATATATTCAGATGTGTACTGTTATACACTGTGATGTTTTCTGTCCTCATGTACTGTCAGGTGGACATTCCTGCTCACAGTGATGTCTTGGGGGAAAAGGGTGACTGCAGCTGTGTACAGTATTGTGAACAGACACCTACATATTCATGGTAGGTTATGGCATCCAGATGGGGGAGCTGCAGACACTTGCAGCTGGGTCTGTGTATCCAGTTCAGCACCTTGGTGCAGTCCTGGCAGAGGATCCCATACTTGTACATCCATCAACATATCAGTATGGCCTTGTATTGCTATGGCAATACCTCACAGCTGTACAGATTCACACAGGTTACCCAGAGGCAGGGGCCATGAGTCAGGACATTACCCCTATTGTGGTGTTCGGGCAGGCTACCCATTTATGTGTTTACAGTCAGGGATAGTGTGTACACACAGCTTTGTGTCGGACCTTGCACATTCCATGCTGCCCATGCTCCCACCCCCATATTCTATCCTCTTCCTTACATTATGCATACATTCTCTGATACTTTCCCTATGCTTATCACCCCATCACAGCTGTGTGTTGGTGTTGGTCCACAGTTCATGCAGTAGGACATGGTGGACATGGCACTGTGGTTTATCCACATGGCCTTGCATATGGCTTATGTGGATGTGTTGTGTTGTTATTTGGGTGTCCATGACATAACATGAATTGGCTGTTCATGTGAGACACAGGCCCTTGGCAGAGGCCTGTGGGTCATTAGGTGTTGATGCGGGCCAGATGTGGCAGGCCTTGCTTTCTGTCAGTCCCACAGTCTCAGACCGCCATACAGTATATTCCTTGGGGTGACAGGTTAGGTGTGCTAGGTGTTCATGCCAATACCTTCTATCAGTCTTGATCAGGTGGTGTGGATGCTGGCAGGGTGCTACCTACAGCTAAATACACACCTGCATATGACACCTGCTCTGCATGCTGCATTCTATCGCTATTGCCATATACAGGTGGGGTCATATTTTACCCATTCCCCACAGCAGGGGTACAACCAGAGAGGTACCTGTGGGTGGTGTGTGTGTGAGCTGGGTGCATGTGTGCTATGGACACTACTTGCATCTGACACACAGATATGCATTGAGCATTCCAGTTATGCTTTCATGTGCGGGTATATCAGCTGGTTCCCAATACATCAGTCCTACCTCCTTTGTGATCTGTGAGTGTTTGGGCAGACAACACTAGTATCTTGTACTACAGGACCAGATAATTTGATGCATACCTGTATGTACTATTACAAGGGTGTGTCCATTTTACAGTGACACTATATATTGTATGTGTGGGGTACTTTCCCTTGTGTACTGCTTGTATATCTAGCCCAACAACCATGCCATGTCAGTCTTTCAGATGGTGACACATATTACCACCATACATTTATGATGGCTTACTGCTAGCTTGTGTTATACTGATGGGTATTGTGTTTGGCACTGCTGTTGTGAGGACTCATCAGCAGTAGTGGGCAATGGCCACCAGGTCTTACCTAAATATGCATACATTCCGACCACTCTCACACAATATGAAACACACACCGACCTAACACACACATACCTGCATATTGTGCAGATGCTACAACCTATCCTGCTACCTTTCCACCTCTGTGCGCCACTGGTATTATACCTACACATACATGTTACTATATTTCTACATAGGGCTGTGGGGGGGACACCTGATTGTTATGATGTGTGTACATCGATTGGGTGGGGGCACACCAGACCATTACTACATTTCTAAATAGGTTTGGGGGGGGCACACCTGGCTGTTTCTACATTTCTAAGTAGGGTTGGTGGGAGCACACCTGGCTGTTTCTACATTCCTACACAGGATTGTGGGAGGGGGACACACCTGACTATTACTACATTTCTACACTGGGTTGGGGGAAAGGGCACACCTGGCTGTTCCTCCATTTCTACATAGGATTGTGAGGGGACATACCTGACTGTTTCTACATTTCTACACAGAAGTGGGGGGGGGCACACCTGCCTATTTCTACATTTCTTCACAGGATTGGGGGGCACACCTGTCCATTACTACATTTCTACACTGGTTTGGGGGAGGGGCACATCTGACTGTTTCTTCATGTTTACATAGGAGTGGGGGGTACGCCTGACTGTTACTACCTTTCTACATAGGTTTGTGGGGGGGACACACTTGACTGTTACTACATTTCTACACAGGATTGGGGGGGGGCTCACCCAACTGTTACTACATTTCTATACTGGATTGGGGAGGGGGCACACCTGACTGTTTCTACATTGTCTACACAGGACTGGGGGGGCACACCTGACTGTTACTACATTTCTACACAGGATGGGGGGCACAGTTGACTGTTATTACATTTCTATACAGGATTGGGGGGCACACCTGACTGTTACTACATTTCTATGCTGGATTGGGGGAGGGGGCACACCTGACTGTTTCTACATGTCTACATAGGAGTGGGGGGCACACCAGACTGTTACTACATTTCTACATAGGGTTGTGGGGGGACACACCTGACTGTTTTTACATTTCTACACAGGAGTTTGGGGGGGCACACCTGACTGTTACTACATTTCTACACAGGATTTGGGGGGGGACACACCTGACTGTTACTACATTTCTATGCTGGATTGGGGGAGGGGCACACCTGACTGTTTCTACGTGTCTACATAGGAGTGGGGGGCACACCTGACTGTTACTACATTTCTACATAGGGTTGTGGGAGGACACACTTGACAGTTTCTACATTTCTACACAACTGGGGGGGCACACCTGACTGTTACTACATTTCTACGCAGGATTGTGGGGCACAGTTGACTATTTTACATTTCTATGCAGGACTGGGGGGCACACCTGACTGTTACTACATTTCTATGCTGGATTGGGGGAGGGGGCATACCTGACTGTTTCTACATGTCTACATAGGAGTGGGGGGCACACCTGACTGTTACTACATTTCTACATAGGATTGTGGGGGGGACACCTGACTGTTTTTACATTTCTACACAGGAGTTTGGAGGGCACACCTGACTGTTACTACATTTCTACACAGGATTTTGGGGGACACCTTACTGTTTCTACATGTCTACATGGGAGTGGGGGGCACACCTGACTGTTACTACATTTCTACATAGGGTTGTGGGGGGACACACTTGACAGTTTCTACATTTCTACACAACTGGGGGGGCACACCTTACTGTTTCTACATGTCTACATAGGATTTGGGGCACACCTGGTACTTGCACACATTTGCTATGACTATACTGGTATGTCAGGTACTCCATTTCATTCTGTATTCTAACCTATTATACTGACTAGAGGTATATCAGTGTACTACAGGTCTTAGCTTTGGTTGCCCTACATATTAGTGTCTGACTTCCTACCCTTTAGAACTAACATCCCACTGCCTGATCTACTGTAGTCTGTCTGTGTAGGCCTTGGGGGGGGTTACTCATAGGCATCATTCAGAGGCCATAGCATAGGCTCTGTTTGGGTTTGTTTACACCTGTCCTGCTGGCTAAGACTGTTGTTGGGTATGTGAACCTCCCTGACTGGCATGTGTCATATGGACACATGTTGCCCAGCATATTTCCTGCAGTGGGTTTTGTCACCCTGTGTAGTACTGGCTACTGTGGTGATTCCAGTATGTGTTACAGTTGTCATGGTGCCACTATGGGTGTCTACTATCTGCTGCCATAATATTCAGGACCAAATTCCCTTGCATGCTCACATCCATATCATAGATACAGGTAACGACACATTCTACTCCATTTGGCAATTGGTAGGTTGATTGACTTACCTTGCGGGTGTGCCAGGATTGAGGATGGTGCTGGAGGGCTGCCTATGTCAGATGCACATAGTACACTCCTATACATGGTTTTGCACAGGTAGTGTCATGTTTGGCATCCCTTTTACTGTATGTGTGAGTCAGAGAGAGGTATCATTCCCTGGGTTCCTACTGTGTCAGTATATGTGCTATGCATTGCCTCTTTGCCACAGCAAGGGCAAACTGGACATGCCTCCATCTGCCTACTGGGGCAGGTTCAGGTTGTTCCTCCTCCAAGTCACTCTGTGCCTGTACAGGCCTTGGCATTAGTGGGGGGCTGTGTGGCCCTGTCCCATGCTGTTCCTGCTGCAGCTGTTTCCACAGGATAATATTGTGTAGCATGGCACATACCATAACAATTTGAGTACATGTAGCTGGTGAGTACTGCAAGGCTCCACCGGATGTGTCCTTACACTGGAACTTTGATTTGAGCATCCCAAACACATGATCTATTATAAGTCTGGTCTGTGCATGTGCCTCATTATGGCATTCTTGTTCAGGTGTGTGTGCATTTCTAATGGGTGTCATCAGCCACGGCTCCAGTGTGTTACCAGCATCCCCCACTAGGTGACCATAGGGGATGTCCCCATTGGCAAATCTCTGGTACAGCTGTGTCAGATGCTAAATGTGGGAATCATGATAGCTTCCAGGGTAGCCAGCACACACATTCATTATAATGTCCTGGGCATCGCACACGACCTGGCTGTTGATGGAGGGGAGGCCCCTGCGGTTGATGTAGGCCCTACCCTGATCACCGGGTGGTGCTTTGATGCATATGTGCGTGCAGTCTATAGTACCCACTACCTCAGGGAATTCTGCTGTTTGGTGGAAGAGACACATATAGGTTCATAGGTTGGTATTAGGCTATTGGCCCTAGGGCCTATACAAGCTTAGCCATAACAATTCCCTGGATATTTCTTCCCACAATATTTACTTCCCTGGACCCCTATCTAGCAGGGCGACTGACATGATCCCAGTGGTGAATTTCCTATCTCCTACCCAATCATCAAGGTTCCTTTTGAAGAGGGCCAAGGAGGTGCTCTGCTTGACATGTATGGGCAGTCTATTCCAGAGTATGGGGAGTCTCTGGGTCTTGAACCTATCCCTCCAGCATGTTTTGTTCATTGTGATGACAAGGTTTAGATCCCTGGAGTGTGTGGCTCTGAGGGATTGGGATTTCTTTAAGTGGAGCATGTCCAACAGCTCAGGGTTTGACATGGCCTTGTATGTTAAGCAGAGATCGCCGCTGAGTAGACGATATGCCACAGAGTATAGCTGGAGTTTTTTTAGATGGTCAGCATATGGCATCTGCTTTAGGCCTGTGATTCTTTTAGTGAGGTATTTCTGCGGCCTTTCCAGCTGTTGCAGATGTCTTGTGAGGTACATAACAAATGGGACGCTATACTCTATAATGGGTCTAATGAGGGATGAGTACAGTGGGACAATGACCTCCTTTTTTCTTGATGAAAAGCCCTTAGTGATGAGGTGTGCCACATAGAAGGATTTCCTGACTGTTGTGGTGATGTGGTTATCGAAGGTGAGACCACTGTCCACCTGTGTCCCTAATTCTCTCATCACACTTTCGATGTTTAGTGTACTGCCACCTATGTGGTAATGCATGGGTACTTTTTTTTTTCCAAAGGGGATGACTATACATTTCTTGGCATTAAACTTGAGCCCATGGCTCTGGCACCAGACATCTGTTTCTGTAAGGCCCTTTTGTAGAATATTCACATCATTTGGGGATTCAATAATGGCTCCCAGTTTGCAGTCATCTGCGCACTTTGTTAGCCAGAGTGTTGAGGAAATATATGTGCTCACTGGCATGTACTGACATCGCATCCAGGAACTGGTGGAATACTCTGGATGCTGATGCCTGTGAGATCCCATGATATCCCCAGTTGAGCTTTGGGAGGTGCCTGTGGCTAGTATTCCTAGGCCTACACATACCTTGGTATCCACTGGGATGGGTTCCCCTCAGTCAGCTTGGTGTGTCAGGCATGGCCAGCACAGCTCAACAATTTGCTGTAGGAGGTCCCTGTCCACCCTACAGTGCTCCACTATCTCCAGCTCATGTAGCCCCTGGTAGGTTACCCTGGGTCTGTACACTCTTTTCCCTCTCCTCACTGTAGGTTGATCGGCAGCATTCACATCCTCACCACCCTCAGCCTCTTGCACATGTTGTTCTATGTTGCCTGCTGCAGCCCCTATCATTTTGTAGTTTTGTTTGTTAAAAGTTCCCCGCTTGTATACATCAGTGGTGTAGAGTATGGGAAAAAACAGAGGGAAGGTGTTTGCATAGTTTATAGTAGTGTTCTGGGCTGGGCTGGTCTGCTGCCTGTGTAATTGGCTGATTCTGATACATTTCACCTGCCAGCTATGTTAGTTCTCCTTGATTACCTTCCTACTGCTGTTTTCCCTTCCCATTGCCTTCCTGTTTAAGACCGGGGGTGTGCTGCACAAACAGAGTGCTCAAATGTGCACAGTGCTGCTATTTCCTGGTTTATTTTTTTCCTTTAAAACCCGGATCACAGCGTGTACACCCGCTTAGGCAATGTAAAGAGTGCTAAGCAGATTCAGACACACCCACTTGCTTAGCTTTAAGCAAACCTGAGCCACAGGGCTCCAATCTGCTTACATATGCCTGACACCCCCCCCCCCCAATGATGTCAGCTAACTCCTAGACTTTCACCAAGCTATTCCTACTCTTACACTGTTGGGACCTGACTAGCATGCTGGGGAAAACTGTGATTCACCATCATTCCCCTCATTTGCATAGGATTGCCTGCTAATGCATAGTTACATGTCCCACACTGAGCCTCCCCCCTTAGCAACCACTACTCACTGGCCATGTTGTCTTCTGCCTCCATTGACTTTCATGGCAGAATAGTGATTTTAGTTAGAATGCTTATTTTAGGTTTATTTTATTATTTTCCCCCGATCCCATTTGCGAGCCTCTGCACTACGCTTAAAGAGCCAAGATCAGCTAAAAAAAAAAAGTTGATTTTTTTATTTTTTAAGCTGTTTGCAATGGCAATGGCCTTATACTTGGCCATTGGCATGCTTCCTGAGTGATATGCAGCCTTTATTTGGAGCTGTCATGGCTCTATTTTGGATTTTACAGAAATGTACTCAGTTACTAACCGAGTACATTTTTACATATTACACTAGTCCTGCATGGCCTGTTTCAAGCTTCCTGGATCGCAACTTCACCTCATTTTCATGTATTTCTCCTGCAAATAGGGTGATTTGCATACAGGGGGCTTAGTCCGTGCAGGAGTATGCAGGAGCACTTGTGCACACCCTTGCAGACTATTCCTGGATCACACGGCAGACATATTGCCTGCTAAAGCTCCTGCACTGATCCTGGATGCCGTGCAAGGCTTGCAGAATCCGGGGGATAGTCATTCTGTACCAATCCAACTTTCAGGCTTAAGGTGGTGACAGACATGTCTTTGAATCAAGCTATTTACCTTCCTATCTGATTCCCAAAACTAAGAAAAATGAACATTACATTCTTTGCCTGTAAATATAGACAATGGAGATCTTATTTGAACAGGATTAAAGAAATCATAATGTCTGATGAACTTTCATTTGGAAAACTGCTTCATTGAAAGCAGCAACCTAGAGATTTATTCACATTTTCCCTAGGCAGTAGAATGTTGGCATTAACTTCCTAGGTAAGGAGAATATTTGCCTCAGCTGTCCTGCATGGCTTTATCTCCTGATTATATATTTCCAACTACCCTATTTCTTTATGCTTTGGGAATCTCCCCAAAAGTCTAAACTGCAACACCGAATATCATGTTTGGCCATAGTAAAGCTTTTAGGAGCTTACCATAAATGTAGGTGCAAAGAAAAAAGTCAAACAATTCTGGCTCAGGAGCACACACAACTTAATTTATAAAATATAGTTATTCAGTAACACACAGTAATATTGAATAATTTATTGTCAGAACTGGATAGGTTGGGACTTGAAACCATATGTCAGCATGCATATGTTGAAAATGGATCTATTACCAACTGTAATATATTTTATAACTATATAATAGCTATGAGTGAAAAATTGTGGTGTGATGTAATTTATATAGATTTAACTTCAGCATTTGACAGGGTCATACACAAAACACTGATCAATAAATTAGTACTACTAGGTATTGACCTACTCTTGATAAGTTGGATAGCTGCATGGCCTACAAATAGGACATGGCAAGTATCATACACCAACTGGACAGGTAAAATCCTTGGTTACAGTCAGGGTGTCCCACAGGGCACTGTCCTAGGCCCTTACTTGTTTAGATTGTATCTTTCAGACCTTACTTTTTCATCTGAGGTGTTCTATAGTCTATATGCAGACAACCTGAAATTGGGTAAACTGATTACATGTGTTACATAAGGCATATCTGCAAAATAACTGACTAAAATTGACCATTTGGGCACAGGAGAATAATATGTTGATAAATACATCAAAAACTAAGCATATGAGATTTGGGAGACAAAATTGAAATGTGAACATTTAATACAGCACACAGTGATTGAAACTGTAGGCTCATTTAAGGACCTGGGTAGATTCAGTTATGAGTTTTTCTAATCATGTTATCCAATTGGTTAATGATGGTTATAGAACTATAGGTTATATAAAAAGATTTATAAAGTCTAGGAAATCAAAAATAATGAAGTCATTGTTAGTTACATTAGACCCAAACGTAAGTATGGGATAAAAATATGGAAACCCTATAAGAAAACAAGCATGAGTAAACTGGAAAGAGTACAACGGAAATATATCATAGATGTGGAAATCTAAGTTATTATGAAAGACTAAAATATCTGAACTTGTACAGTCTCTCTCACAGACATCTAAGAGATCATCTTATTCAGGTATATAGGGCATTTAGAGACAACTACCTCTGGGAATGTTTGGTGTTATCAAAAAGTACCACAGAATCAACAGACAACCTATGTAGAAGATTCTATAGGAATGATAAATGTACTAATTGATTCTCTGACTGAGTAGCCAATGCATGGAATAGACTACAAACTAACCTTAAAGCAAGTACTGGTTTAGACATTTTTAAGAACAGGCTGGACACAGTATCGGAACAAGTGTTTTGGTATATTGGCAAGCTAGAAGGACATTAATGCCTGTGCTTTAAATATTTGTATGTATGTATTTGCATACAAGGTGCTTCATTCATTTGTGTGTGTTTCTGAGCCAGAATTGTTTAACTTTTTTGTTTTATGGTTGTATTCTATCTTGGTTTACCTGCTGGTGCTCTGAGTGTTTGGAAGTGGACATAAATGTAGATGTTCCAGTAGACTCAATCCTGCAGTCTATTCTTCTGAATTACTATGTTCTTTCACCAGGGTTGGGGAGAACATAGTCCTTTTATCCACATCTTTCCTCTCACTTCCCTACCAGGCAACTTATCTGTCTTTAAGCTGAACCAACTACCTGGAGAAGGAGACTGGAGATGTCTAGAGTGGGCCTGTGGAGTAGACGGCTGTTACCATCTGGCCCACTTAGACATGGTGTTGGGAACATCTACTTAGCTATATCTAGGGAAAGAAACATATGAAGATGGCATTGACCTACACACCTCTTCACTGATATCCTTGCATATTCACGAGGCCCAGGTGGAAAAATAGAGCTCTGAAAGTCAGACTGGCCAGTTCAGCTAACAGCAGGCAGGAATCTCAAAAGTGAGGACTGCAAAAATTAATCTACTCTAACATGTATATTTGTTAAGTTCCTAACACAGCTGTATTTTATGATTGTAGTGAAATTATAGCCAATAATGTTTGAAACCATTTATCCTTGTTCTTAAAGGATGTCAGGGAGAAAGACAGCAGAAAGACCAAAGCTGGTCTTTCACTCAGCACTCCCCTATCCTTTTTTTGTTTCCTATACTTTTTTTAAAGGAGAACTCCACCCAAGTCACAAGTTTTTCTTTCCAAAAAGTGATTTTCCTTCCCTATAATTCACCACTCTATGCATCACAAATGGAAAGAGCATCATTTAATAATTATTCCATTTGTTTTATGTCTGAACTTATTTATGTTTGCCTTCTTTTCCTGCATTTGTCTTATCTGTTAACATCACATAGCCTACTAGAGTGGCAGAAAAATTAGGTTGGATCACTTATTTCAAATACAGAACTATTAAAAAAAACAATGGCTCTTAAACAATGACATTTAAATGTGCCTTATCAGTTGCAGATGGCCAGCATCATGTTTCAGATAAATTGTACCCTAGAATCTGAACAAAAAGCAAGGCTTTCAAGCTTACTTTTCAGATGTAAAAAAAAAAAAAATAAAAAAACAGTTTATTAACAAATTAGTTGTCTTTCCCTTTACTCAATCTTTGACTGCACCAAAGGAAGACAGCATTTTTATCTTACTGTTATTTTCTATCAGTATTTGATTTTTTATTTTTTTTCAACACTGTATTTTCTGTAGAGGTGCTTTGTTACAGCATTTTTGCATTGCATACAGTATGTTGTTGTGACAAGTCAGTGAGCTGGGGAAGCAAGACTGACATCAAATACTCTAATTTTAACTACAATATTACATTTTCTGAACGCAAATAAAACCATCTCAGCCCACGTATCAATCACGGGGTCAGATTTGTCACACTTCAGCACTATACAGTTATTACTTAGAAAAGAACAATGAACTCAGCTACAATTCCAAGCTTATCATTGAAACATTTCTTAAATTGCTGTAGCAGAAATGGACATTCATGAAAATCAAAGGAAGCAAGTTAATTAAAAATGTAGACTGATGCTGACAAAAAAATAGGCAATCACAGAATTGTAAGCTGTTGAGAGAGAAAACCACAGTAAATGATCCTCACATCTGTCCCTCTAAAATGACATCAGGAAGGCAAAGGCATTGACTGTAAAACAAAGTCATGCTACCCATGGCAGCCCCTGGATTTTGGAGTATAACAAATTAGAAAATAATAACAACCACCTACTTTGATACAAAGAGATTGGTAATGCAGAAAAGTTCAAGATCTGCTGAAAAAACATTTTTTTTCCAGTTTTTGTGTGTGGTTCTCCTTTAATACCTTTATTGAATGATCTCTTAAGACATAGGTAAACATATTTAAATAAAAAACACAAACCATGTTCACAGTTGCAAATATTATACATTAGACATTTTTTTATATACAATCATCAACCCAACATTACATGACGTAATCAATTCCTGCCCTCCCTTAAACCTCACTCCAAAATATTATTCTGCATGTATTGTTCTCAGTTTCTATTTTTTTCTATGTAATTTGCTCCTATACTTTTCTAAAGATCCCAGTTCCAGTTTTTATATCTCTGTTACAATACTCACTACTTCAGATACGGTTGGTTTAGACTTTGATTTCCATTTTTCTAGTAATTGCTTTTTTTGGCTGCCACCAAATTTAACCTTAACTAGGCCTTGCTTACTAAGTCTAGGCGGTTTAGATCCTGTATATCAACTCATAAAGAATGGGAAGAGGCCAAGAATTCATTTGGACTGCAGGCTACAGATTGCCTTCCCTATCAATGATTGATATAGTATAGGCAAAGAGAAAGAAATAGGGGAATCCTAATCAAAAGAGCAGCTGGTAGAGTTTTCAGTAGATTCTAGAACAGAATCTTCAGTTAAAAAAGGATAATTAGTAGGGCATGTGAAATATTGCATGATAACTATGGGAATCAATCTGATGAGGTTAGAAAGGAATGGGAAGACAAAGAAATAATGGGGGAATTCCCCTTTGTTGTTTGCCAGTGGTTCTTAATATAATGCGAAGAAAATAAGGGATTCAAAAATCTAAGGATATAATTGGTATGGTATTCAGGTTAGGAAAAGCTGGCTCTATTTGCAGATGATATTATTTTATACACAAAACCAGAAATGGACATTACAGTGTTGTGGAATATTTTAAGACAGTTTCAGATCTTCTCGGGATACAAAATTAATGAAGCTAAAATAAAGGCAATAGCAGTAAATTATGTACCCACACATGAACTGGTCCAGGAGTGCCCGTATTTACAATTTAAGGCAAGTACTGTAGCATTGAATATAATTTCTCAAAATACAGCTAGCAAGAGAATTAGCAAGTGGTGCTGCGGTAGCGTTGTCGCCTCACAGCAAGACGTCCCATTCGATTCTCAGCTAGAGCGTCTTCTGTGTACAGGCATGCATGAATGGGCGTGCCTTCATTGAAGGTTGTGCGTCAGGGTTGGTAACTTGGCATGTAAAAAACCACTACTAAACATTAGCGGACTGGAGTTCCGCTGTGGCGACCCCTAACTGGGATAAGCCGAAAGACACAACAACATTACTTTATTCTTATAGATAGCCTTCCAACAAATATTGATCTATAAAGGGAGAAAGCTATATCAAGGAAATAAAGCAGTTTTAGACAATTTGAATTATGACAGCTTCCAAATACTATGATAACAACAAAGTCCATTGATATAATCATTTAGAGACAGAGTAATGCAGCAAAAGATTTTGGTAACGGCATACCTTTTTTTTCCTGATAGAATAGGTTGGACAGACCCTTCTCAATTACTGTGGCATGGTTGTGGAGATATGGGTGCCCGTTATAGCAAGCTTACTTAACAGTTCTTTCACTGTTTAGCTCTACATAATATCCAAACAGTTCCTTCACTGTTTGGATATCATGTCAAATCCAAGATATTGCTAAAACTGGAATCTTTATATTGCAAGTATAATCATGAAGAGGCTGAGCTAATCAAGATAGAACCAAGAATTGAAAAAAATACATGGAACTGCTCTTACAAAACTGGTGAAGATGATGATATATGGATTTTTAAGCTCTCCAAGTCCCCCCTTTTGTCTTCCTTTTTATAGATACTTGGTAGGCTGCAATTTACGAGCGTTTTTCTAGACAACAGGAAGAAGGGGATAATGGGAGAATTATACTGACATTGAAATTATTTTTATATATGAATGCTGGCATGTTCATATGTATTTTGTATAGATCAAAGGGAGAAAGGAGAAACTGTTAAGCTGGCTGAAAGAAAGTGTTCCAATAACTGCAATGATGTCTTAAACAAATAAAAATAAACAGTCATCCTGATCTTAATAATTACATGCAGTGCCAAAATACTGCTACTTTTCAAAAAGTTGCCAATTCATTTCAATAAGAAATTTAACACTTTTATTAAGATATAATTTTAGACACAGGCATGCACACAGTAATAGAAAAGAAACCCTACTAACACTTTTTCCATTTACACACATTATTCATTACAAGTTTTCTTTCTTTACAGCAACTGTCTTTCAGTCCAAAATTACACAAATCTCTCAGTTTCTACCTTCTTTTATATCTCCTCCTGAACTTTATTCTGTCTGTATTCCCACAAATTCTATTTATTTCTACGCAATTTACTCCTTCCCTTTCCTATAGATCCCTCTTTTAGTTTTCATCTCATTTACAATATTCAGTCCTTCAAATACAGTTGGTTTACATTTTTATTTCCATCTTCTAGTGCTCCCTTTTTTGGCAATCAACAGAATTAAACTTAATAAGATCTTACTATGTCCAAGCAGTTCAGATCACGTGTCTCAGCTCAAAATAATAATTTCCTTTGTTACAGCTAATTGCTTCCCCAATATTTCTGACACAGTAGTCTGTAGGGATTTTTTTTTTATATCTACCAACTCACTACACCCTCAAAAACATGTTCTCAGTCACCTCTTTCTTCCTTATCACATCTCTACATTTGCTCTCTACCCAAGGAATACTTTTTGAAGTCTGCTTGAGGTATAAAAATACCTATATAAACACTTAAAGGCAAAAATCCTAAACCTTCTGAATTTTGTTGGATACTTTGGAGCTATACATATGTCTTCCTGTTGTTCCCTTGTAAAGAATAGTTGTGTAAGAACTTACCATAGCCATAGATGTCTTTCTCTTCCATGTTGCAGTATTCATAATCTTAGGGAGTTGCTGCTTGCAGCACCGGACATCCAGCCAGTACACCAAAGTTTTAGATAGCGGGGTACGTGCGATGTTGCATGCAGGGGCCATAAACTGATGTTGGCTATATCTGTGATATCTGCATGTACCCAACTCAGAAATTGGCTGCCGCATAGTGAGAGAGTGACCCCAGGAGCAGGAGGAAAGATCCCAAGCCAAATTTCCCCAGGCACACCAAAACAGTGTTATAAGTATGTCCAAGAAACAAGGGTGGTGGTGGGTGGGATTGAATACTGCAACATGGAAGAGAAGGACATCTATGGTTATGGTGAGTTCTTACACAACTATTCTATGTCCTTCTATATATGCAGTATTCATAACCTTAGGGAGAGTACCCATAGCCGGCCTTAGGCATAGGCTAACTAGGTGGCTGCCTAGGGCGCCGCTTTAGCAGGGGTGCTTTTCCAGTATTTATTTGGTGTAGGTAGACCAGGATTGGGGCACCTGGGTGGCGTGGGAGGGTGCCTTGGAGCCCTTTTGCCTAGGGCACCAGCTGACCTAAGGCCGCTGCTGAGAGTACCACAGCTCTCTAGGAGGTTGCATAGTAGGTAGTTAGGGGAGCAGAGTCAATGAGACCTTGCAGGATGAACTTAGCAAACCCTGCTCTAGCTCTGGAGATCAAATTCAATTTGTAATGCTTGGTAAAGGTATATACAAAGACCAAGTTGCAGCCTCTAGGACAGAGGCGCAATCGACCCCCTTGAAGAAGGCTGCTGAAGAGGAAGCTGCTCTGGTAGAATGGGGCTTGACAGGTGAAGCCTGATGCCTTCCTTGAAAGAATAGAAAAGGTTATCGCCTTAGAAATCCAAGAGGCAATTGTGGTTTTAGACACTGCCCTGCCAAGTGCCCTAGGATAGAAGGAGATAAAAAGCTGGTCAGATTGACAGGTGTTGTCTTGTCTAAGTAGAATCTTAGTTGCCTATGAACATCCAGAGAATGCAAAACCCTTTCTGAGGAGTTCTGTGGCTGAGGGTAAATGACAGGGAGATTAATGGTCTGGTTTAAAGAAATTTATTTAACTACCTTTGGCATGAAAGAAGGGTTAGTTCTGAGACAAACCCTATCTTTATGAAAAATAAGATAGGGAGGAGAAGCCATAAGGGCTTGGATCTCAGAGGCCCTCCTGGCAGAAGTAAGGGCCAGTAGCAATACTGTTTTCATGTACAGAAGTTTAGGGAGGACAAGTGGGCTAGCTCAAAGGGGGCCAACGTAAGCTTTTCCAGCACAAATTTAAGGTCCCAGGGAGGAGGAATAGGGTTACAAGGAGGTCTTATGTGAAGGACCCCTTTCAGAAACAGCTTGACTTCCAACCTGGAAGCTAGAGGTGGATTCAAGAGAAGGTAAACAGAAATAGCAGAGAGGTGTACTTTTACTGATGAGTAGGTCAGTCCTGAATGTAGTAACTCACACAGGTAGGAAAGGACCAGTGGAACAGAAACTAGGAATGGGTCCTGTTTCTTTTTTGAGGTACTAATGGGAGAATCATTTCCACTTTAATAAGTAATTTCTCCTTGTACTAGTTTTCCTGGCCTCCTGCAGGACATTGAGTACGTCCTCTGAGTATAGTTGCCTAAAAGGGATCAAAACTGTATCACCCACAGTGTCAGTTTGAGATTGAGTAGGTGGGGTGAATAAGGGATCCCCTGTTTTGTGTGAGTAGGTCGAAGTGGTGAGGTAACCTGTGGTGATTGCCCTGGGCTAGGAGGTAGAGTAGGGGAAACCAATACTGTCTTGGCCAAAAGGGAGTCACCAGCAGGATTTTCAGTTTGCCCTTCTGTATTTTCAGGAGGACTTTGTGAATCAGAGGAAAAGGAAGGAAGGCATAGAAAAACATTCCCTCCTATGAAAAGGAGAAGGTGTCCACCCTCCATGCTTGTGGATAGGACAGCCTTGTGCAGAAGAGAGACATCTGTTTGTTCTGGCGGGGAAAACATATCTGCCTGAGGAATACCCCACCTGTAAATTAGATCTGGAAATACCTCCCTGTGAGGCATCCATTTGTGGGAGGGTGTCAAAGTTCTGCTGAGGGTGTCTGCCATCCCATTTTCATCTGATGGGATGTAAACTGCCTGCAAGTGAATTTAAAGTGTTGCTACCAGACACCATATCTGTATAACCAGACTGCAGAGGGGGTACAACTTTGTTCCTCCTTGCCTGTTTATGTACCACAGGACAGTCATCACAGACAACATGACTGTCCTCTGGTACATAAACAAGCAAGGAGGACAGTCATGTTGTCTGTGATGACCTTCAGGGTGCCTGGCAGAAGGATGTCTTGGAAGGACTGCATAGCCAAGGAGAGTGCCTTTAGCTATTTTAGGTTGATGTGGTCCTTCCTTTCTTGAATGGTCCACTCCCCCCTGTACTTTGTGCTGATTGTTGGCGTGGTGAAGGATGGCTCCCCAACCTAAATCTGATGCATCTGTGAATAGATGCTGTTTTGGTGGAGGAATCTGGGAGGGTAATGGTGGCAATCCAGCAGGAGAATTCCCTCTTTAAACAGGGAAGAAGAGGAAGTTTTGTTTCCAAGGGATGAGAGTGTTGGCTCCAAGAATTTCTCAAGACCCACTGAAACTTCCTCATGTGCATCCTGGCTAGATGGATCATGGGAATCAAGAAGGCCATGTAGCCTATTATCCTGAGAAATACCCTGGCTGAGATGGTAGTTAGAGGTAGCAGGGAGTGGAAGAACAGAGAAAGAAATTCCACTTTCTGGGTAGGGACAAAGACTGACTTCAAGTCTGACCATATCCTGCACCCCAGGAAGACCAGGTCTTGGGAAGGAATCTTTTGAGACTTTTGGCAATTCACTGTGTAGCCTAGACTCTGTAAAAAGTTGCAAACCATGTCCAGGTGTTTGGACAGGGTTAGTGGATCCTGGTGAAGAATAAGAAGGTTGTTGAAGTAAGGGTAAATTTGTATGCCCTGCAGTGTGCAATGGCTGGGGCTAGGTACTTTGTGAATACTCTTGGCGCTGTGGAGAGGACAAAGGGTAAGGCATAGAACTGAAAATGTGATGAACCCACTGAGAAACGTAAATATTTTCTGTAAGGTGGGAAGATGGGGAAATGTAAGTAACCATCCTTCAGATCTAGTGAGGCCATGAATGCTTGCTGAGGTATGAGGGAAAGGAGGTGCTGCAATGTGAGCATTTTGAAAGAGGAAGAGATTGAGGTGGGATAAGTTGAGGACTGGTCTCCAAGGGCCATCTTTTCTTGGGACCAAAAACATCATTGAATAAAATCATTTGGCTAACTGATCCTCTGGTAATTTTCTATAGTCCCCTTAGACAGACATTGGCTCAGGGTAGAGGGAAATAGTGGCATGTGATTGTGAGAGGGTTGAGGTATTCCCTGGAAGAGTGGAGTAACCCACCAAGTCATAAACTATCCCCTCTGGATGATGGAAAGCACCCACTTGCTCAAGGTGATTTTCTGCCAGGAAGATAGGGAGAGGGTAAGACATAGGGACAGGGGGGTGAAACTGGTTAAGAGAGGAGAGTCACAGGGGAGGAGCTCAGTCTTGGTCTGGCTGCCTCCAAAAGGATGATAGTGTGGAGGTGGTAGAACATCTGGGAGCAGACTGTTTTCTGGTATGCAAGCATCACATTAAATGAGAAGTAGAGGGGTGGAAGGACTGCCTCGACAAAGCTAGGTCTTTGGGGGTAATTTCTATGAAATCTGGGGACAGGTGAGAGTAGTAAATGTTTTAAATTTTGTAAATCTTTACCTTTTTCCTGTAGAAACTTTAATAAGTCTGCAGAGGCTGCTCCAAAAGGGCTTTGTTGTCCAAGGGTGCATCCAGCAGCTTAGCTTGGACATTCAAAGGCAAAGGCTGAAGTCTCAACCATGAAAATCTTATTAACACAGAGCCAGAAGCAGCAGACATAGAAAAAGCTTCTACAGTGTCATAGCTGCACTTAATAGAGTGTCTGGTCACTTGAGAGACTGTGGAAATAAGGGTACTTAATTGTGCCTTAACAGGATATTCTGTGACCTCTGACAGAAGAGAAGAGAAGAGGCCTTGGTGAGGGGAATCTAAAACAAACTTGGCCATATGGGTCTGATAATTAATAGCCCTAATATCCATGGTGGAGGAAGTATATACTTTCTTCCCCAACCTTTCCATAAATTTGCTATATTTATCCATTGGAAATAGGGAAGAGGAAGGTAGTTCATTGGAGGACTTGGGTGACACTGCAATGACTGCAGGGTCTGCAGGGGGGTTTTTGAAAAGGTACTGCTCCCTGGCAGACACCTTGTAAAATCTGTCTGGTCTCTTAGAAGCAGGAGGCTGTGATTCTGGGCTTTGTGAGGCAGCAGAGAAAGCATCCTGGAATGCTGGGATTAGAGGTGGGTCTGCAGATGGTGAAGGCTGCTCCATCTGCAATAGTTTGAAGTATCTCTTTTTAGTGTCAGAGACATCTGACAGTTCCAACTTAAAAGGTTGCCTAAGCAGAGAAATGGTATCTCTAAAGGAGAAATCTACTCCAGGGGAGTCAGGAGTAAGAGACTCCTCTTCTTCAGGGTTAATAAAATCTTTGGGGGGAGTCTAACTGGGAGCAGTTAAGAACTCATCTGAGGAGGAAGACTCCTCCTCACACTTTCCCTTAGTAGAAGACATGTACGTCTGAAACAACAGCAAAGAAACAAAAAAAAAAATCCCACAAGCGTACTTATCTCAGTGCGGACAGCCAGTAAATGATCAAAAACTTGGAAGGCCAATGTCGAGCAAATGCCAGATTGCAGAACTGGTGATTGGACGTCTGACTCTCACTGCAGTAGAAAAGTTCTGTGTTGGGTACATGCAGATGTCCCAGATATAGCCAACATCAGTTCATGCAACGTCGCACGTACCCCGGTTTCTAAAACTTTGGTATACTGGTCGGATGTCTGGTGCTGCAAGCAGCAACTCCCTAAGGTTATGAATACTGCAACATGAGAATAGAAGGGCATACTGCATTTCCAGTCTCTTTTCTAACCTCTTCTGATTGTCCTACTAATTATGTCTTTAGCAGCCTGTTTTCTAGATTTGACTATAAACTCTGCTAGAGCAGGTCTTTCACTTAGGACTCCCTTACTATTTTTCTTTGTCTATACTTTGATATGAATCCCTCATAGAGATGACAGTCTCATATCTAAACTCCAGACTTCTTTTTGGCCTCCTCCCATTCTATTACCTTTCCCTCTCCAGTTATTTACACCCAATACCTTAGTTCCTTTGCCAGTTTTTCAGCCCCTTCTTGCCTATTTTCTATTCCTCTACTTGCAGTCATTCCTACTGGAAAAAATCTTTTTTTCTCCATTCCCATGTTGGCTTAGTTCTTCGAATACTTTCTTCAACTTTATGAATATAATATTATGTATGACACACATTCTCCGTAAAGATCTGCATTCAAAATCCCACACTCTCCTTGTTTCTTTAACTCCCTCCGATTCTTCATCTTTTTCCACTTTGAATTATAACCTTCTGTTTGTGCTATACATATAATGAATATGTGCAGCTCTAAAATATCATTTCAAAGTAGCTAATCCTAAACCACCTTGTTTTGAAAGGATCAACTTATCCCCCTCAACTCTTGCTTTCTTTCCCTCACAGATAAATTTCAACAAGTCTTTACTATTATTGCCCACAACTTTTCCTCTGGTTGATAAAAAAACATACCTGACCTGTATATAAAATGAAGAGACTAAAGACGTCACTGCTTATACCTTACTATCCATATCCACAAACAAGAAGTTTCAGTTTCTCAGTTTTTATTTTATCTTTTGTTTAGTACCACAAATCTGCCATTATTGTCTTTTTCCCCCTCTTCTATCACTATTGGAGCCCCTCTAGTAATCCATATCATTACTCTCTTCTTCCTTTGTCCCTGAAATTATGTTGAATATCCATCCTGAAATGATTTATTTGTCAAATTCACATACTTGTCTCTCTCTAAATGCATCTCTTTCAGCATCACTACTTGAACTCTGCATTTCTTAGCATAATTCAATACTCTTTCCTTTTTGTCTATACCTGTAAGGCATTTTACATTCCAAAATGCTATGGTTAAAGTAGTCATTATAATAAAAAGCTATTGTTCCCAGTTATTACAAAGGACAATGTTTCTGAATGTGCATTTTCAACTTCAGTCTTACATGCACAAATTAAGGTTTGGCAAGTTAATATTTTATACAGTTATTCTCACCTCCATTTGAATCTATATTATGTTTCTCAAGACGTTTTACATTAATGAAAACCCTAAAAGAAAACTACACTAATTTTTAGCAAATTACGTTTAACCCTCCATATAGGAACAATTGTTTTAAATCAACAGTTGCACCCACATGCTTAACCTAATCTAAAATTCAGGTTACCCATAAAGCACATATTATAGCCTGTGTTCCTACTTGCACCAATTGCTGCTTTTTCTTTTCCTATCCTATCCCCCCTTCCAGATGTAAAAAATAACATGTATGCTTTCAGAAAACATTAACTTTTAGGCATAAGAAAAATTTGCATTAGCTATTTTTAAATTAAACTAAATTATGCACTGTTCTAGTAAATGCAATAAAGTATTAAGCCTGGTGAGGAGGCTATCTCTTATTCACTTCTCATACTTTCAGACTTTATTTTTCACTGAACTGCTTGTTATTGCACTTTTAAATTTTGCAGTTCCCTCAGCAAAGAATGTTCAGAACTTCCAGGACCAATTGCTTGCACCTGCAGAGAGCTTGACTTCATGTAAAAGTGGTCAGCAATGAAAAAATGCAGCTAACAACTTGCAGATGTAATAAGGAATTTTTGTAAATTTCACTCAGAACAGAAAATTCAGAATCATCCTAGCTAACTGCCTTCAGCTACAGCCTTCTTGACTCACACTGAGAATATATGCTAGTGGGGGAAAACAAGCCAATATATTTGCAGATATAAGAAGATTAACATTTTTCATGGCTTTCATCCATCCACCCACAACCCCTTTTCCCAGTTTTGGACATTGGGTTGGGGTGTCACTTCAACAGTGACAATTGTCTACTGCCAAGGTTCACACTGCAGGGTAGCTAGCCCTTTTCATGACTTTCATCACTGTGTCTTGGCTTTCAAACCTATTTGCTTAATACAATGCGTTTATAGCTTGAGCCAAGGTACCTTGTCTCCATGTAAAAGGTGTCACCAGTGAGAAAAAAAAAAAGCTAACAAACTGCAGAAGTCTGAAGGAATTTTTGTAAATTTCACTCCAAACAGAACATTCAGAATCTCCCTAGCTATACAGACTTTTTGACTCACACTGAGAATGCTTGTTAAAAGGAAAGAAACAAGTTAGTATCTTTGCAGATGAAAGAAGCTTAGCATTTTCATGGCTTTCATATTTTTTATTTATCAAGCCTATTTCCTTACAAAAAATATTTCTAGTTTATGCCAAGGACATGAATACCACCCTTCTAAAATCAAGTTCATAGGCAAATACCACACAACTGGTTTGCAGATCATTTCAAGCCTATTCGCCAAAAAAAGCACTTTCACAATTTCCCTCAAGGAGGGAAAGACAAGATAGATCAGAAGAAAATTTAAGGCCGCCCATCCAATTATCTAGGTTGACTGTGAAGGTGGTAAGGGTGCTACTCTGCTTGACATGTGGTGGAAGTTTGTTTCAGAGATGAGGGACACATTGACATATGAATCTATCATGTCATGTCTTATTTATCTGTGGATGAAGGTTTAGTTCTTTTAACCAAATATTTGATGTACCATTAGGAAGAATAGATCAAAAAGGGTTAGATATGTCATGGCACAAAAGGCTAGACCCCAAACTGAGTACAGAGAAAGGGCTGCCAGTCTCTCCTGATAACTAAGATTTTTGAGGACACTAATCTTTCTAGTTATGATTCCCTGAGGTTTCTCACTTTGTATGATATGTTTAGATAAATACATGCCAAAAGATGTGTTGTGTTCAATAATGGGTCTGATAAGATGAGAGTAAAGTGGAATTGAGACTTCTCCCAATCTTTGGAAATTAGATGGGCCAGATAAAAGGTTTTCTGAACTACTTTGAAGACATGATAGTCAAATTATAAAGAATTATCAACAGTATCCAGATCCCATGCAACAGTGTCTGATTGGAGGGGTGCATCTCCTATAAAGTAATTGAAACTGTTGTGTTTACCAAAATAAACTATGCTGCATTTTTTTACATTTAATTTGAGATTGTTGCCCTTGCACTTATTGTTAACATGGTCTAAACCATGTTGGAGCAAATGTAGTCAGCTGAAGATCGAACATCACCCAATTTACAGTCATCTTTGTTAACCACGGCCTGGGAGTGCTGGCCTGAGGGTCTGAAAACACATGCCAGATAGAACAGGTCCAAAAACTAAGCCCTGTGGTACACCACTTGTAACTTTATTTGCTTTCAGAAGTTGCACCTGTTACTTTAACCGGATGGGTTCTGTCAGACAACCAGTTAGCTATCCATCCCACAGTTTAAGGATTTATATTTAGATTTATAAGCCTGTCAACAATACCTGCATAGGGAATAGTGTCCAAAGCCTTGGCCAGGTCTATGCACTGCATAGCCACTATCCATGGCTTTAGTTACTTTTTTCAAGATATTAATGAAGTTAAAGAGGCAGGATCTTCCACTGATAAAGACAAATTGATGAGGGTCCAGGGCTGAGAGATTTTCAATGTCTAGATTAATGAAGTTTGAGAAAATGCTCTCCATAGCTTTACACATGAAGCTAGTGAAACTAATAAGCCTATAGTTATCAGGGTCTGTGTTTGGGCCACCCTTGTGTAATGGAATTACAGTGTCTGTTTTCCAGGCTTCAGGAATGTTAAAATCTTTAATCATCTCCACTAGTTAAGCATGGGTGCAGAAAGGCCATATCTGGCACTGATAATCAGGCAACCTGTTGTGCTGTCAGGGTCGATGGGTGAAGTATTAGTTTTTGAAAGAGTTGCGAAAACTTGTTCCATAGTAATTACAGGGGATGGCTGGCAGTCTGAAACCCGTGGGATAGCTGTAACTGTCGGAGGAAAATTTGCACTAAATTTGTTAGCTAGGATATTTGAGTGAGAGTGTAGTATTATTGTGGACTCCAAACACAGTTGGGAGTTAGTTCTTAACTTCCTGACATAGTTAAAGAAAGACTTGCAGTTATTTTTGGTTTTAGTGGCTAGTTTAATTTCATACTCAATGTTGATCTTCAAAATGGTTCCCTTAAGCTATTTGTTAGTTTGCTTAAGTGTGCTTTTAAGGTAGGTAGAATGAGACCTTTTATAAGCATTAAGTAGTTTCTTTCTCTTGTTATATAATTTATTTATATGGGTATTCTACCACAGGGTTCTGTTTTTAAACTTCCCATATTTGTTACAGATAAAGACTGCCTTAGGAGTACAACCATTTAAGTGGGAGTAGAAGTCAGATGCACAGGCAGTAGCTTTAGCAACATGATCCTTTAGAGGCAGATTCCAGCTGAATTTTTTAAGTCATCAACTGAAGAAGGTATGCTTTTGAGAAGTACCATCAGGTTTAAAGGACAAAGTCACTAAATTATGGTCCGATTTAACAAGAGATGATAATACATATGGAGTTGTGCAAGAAGTGGCTGTATTTGTGAGGTCTAGATCCAGGATACTGGGCCCCCTAGGAGGATGGTTAACTATTTGTGAAAGAGAGTTAGCATTTATAATGTCAAGGAAGTGCTTGGCATGACGACCATTGGTAGTGTAGATCAGCCAGTTTATTGATGGATAGTTGAAGCCTCTCAGTAGAAAGGTCTTTCGTCTAATGGGAATTTAATCTAATGTGTTAAGATTGTTGTTGTGCTCAGAAGGGGCAAATAGGGTGCTCTATAGCTAGCTATGAAGTGGTAATCAGTCTTGTTTAGGGTGATCTGGACTTCTAGGAGTTCGCACATGGTGCCATCTGTCAAGAAGTGATAATATCCT
The DNA here is from genome assembly GCF_019279795.1 of Protopterus annectens. NCBI lineage: Eukaryota > Metazoa > Chordata > Ceratodontiformes > Protopteridae > Protopterus > Protopterus annectens. The sequence goes on along the minus strand of NC_056745.1, from coordinate 1,040,545,265 downwards.
TGATAAATATTGATATTCCCCCATCGTCATGATAGGCATTATACCCAGGAATTGAGGGAGCACCTTCATTGCTTTGAAGCCATGTTTCAGTATTTATATTTATCTGTGTGTGTGTGTGTGTGTATATATATATATATATATATATATATATATATATATATATATATATATATATATACACACACACAGATATATCTATATAGACATATTATGGTTTACTACATACACACACACACACACACACACACACACACATATATATATATATATATATATATATATAGATAGATAGATAGATAGACAGACATATTATGGTTTACTATCCAAATGTTGAAACTGAAAATAGTTTTCAACAAAATTACCGACTTGTTTATCTGAATTTGGTAATACCAAATTATCAAAAATGTCAGAAATGGTATAACCATGGCAACTGACATTTGAACACTGTAAGTTCCAATGTCAAAAGTCTGTGTTACCATTAACATTTTTGCAGGGGGGCAACCCTCTGCATATTATATATACCAACTCCAGGATCTGACTACAGTGAGGAAAAGTGAACATTTCCCGATCTGCACTGTACAGCGATCTCCGTTCAAAATGCTTATTTCATATAAACAAATGTGTACTCACTTTTGCTAATATGAAGTCATGTATTTTCAGTTCGACATTATGGACATTGGTAGAACACACGTTCGACCAACCCATTTTCATATATATATATATATATATATATATATATATATATATATATATACCCGTACACACACACACACATTATAGATATATATATATATATATATATATATATATATAAAATGTTCAATTTGCGGGAAAGTTTCAAATTCAGGCATTTTAAGACTCCTTTCACTGAGTAGAGCCACATTAATGTTCTCCAAATTAAAATTTACTAGGTTGAAATGTCTATCAGTTGTACTCTGCCTAGAAAGGAACTATGGGGTCAGCAAAGGCTATAGCCAGATTGTGAAAGCCTTGGTAAGAGAGGTGAAGGCCATCCGTGGTGAAGCAGAAAGATTTGTCAGCCATCTCATCCCAAGCTGACACATACTGGATCCCCCTAGAATGACACAAACTACCTGGCTAATTATTTTGTCTTTGAATCTCAGCACCTTCCTGAGTGATGGTAAAATACCACTCAAGACCAGTGGCTTTCCTATTTCAGACAAATGCATAGCAAGCTTACTCATATTGTTCTACATGTTCACTGGGTAGAGTGTCTTAAGATTTTTACCCCCACATGAACCACTATCAAGTCACAATCATATCATAAAAAACAAAGTGAAATTATCATATTAGTTCTACATATAATATAAATCAGTGCACTTTTACACCCTCCCCACTCAAGTAGTCCGAGTTCACCCCATTATATTAGCTTAAACTTGTATCTGTTCAGCCTTTAGTCTCTTGTTATACCATAAGGCCTTTACTTCTTCCAACTAAAAATACACCTAAGTATATTTAACACACAAAGACCCTCCATTTAAAATACACCTGACTACACACTATACAAAAACTGCTTTACAATACATGTAGTTTATATAATTAAATGTTTTATATAAATACTAATAAGAACACAAATTGTTTTACTTACAGTGACTTTTTTCCTATTTAACATCCTTCTAAACATTAAAGACATAATGTGGATTACACATTTCACAGTCCTCCCACAAGTTTAACAGAGTCAAAAAGTAATTTTTTTCTCAGCCACTTTTAATTCTAAAACAATATTTCACAAATGTGACAGATGTGTTAAAATCTCACATTTATTTATAAATTTCAGTGGTGCTAGTCTTCTTCCTGATCACCTCCATTTCCCAACATCAGACTGTTTCATGTCCAATGCACTCCTGATTCTTCCAGTCAATTCCCCCATTTATTTTTTGGTCTCTCCATAATTTTTCTTTGGAACATTGCAAAAAAATTTGTTGGCAGAGTCTCTCTACAAACTTTATTGTCAGAAGAATGAGAAGAGTCTTCCTCCTACATGCTGGCTCAGTTTTTTGGATTTTTTTAATCTTCCTTAGCCTGTTCTGCATAAAAAAAGTCTTTGACCCTCAAGGAAGAAAGTACTCTGAAGGCAACTGGATCCAGCAATTTGAATATCACAATTGCCTCTCAACATTCCCCGACTGCTTTCCACAAAACATCTGCTGTCTCCAGTTTTTAATACTTTTCCCTCCTGCTACAGTCTTGTCAGGATAAATTCTTTCTGCTGGTATGATTGCATCTTTACTAATACAGGTCTTGGCTGCTTTCTCATGATCAGGTTTGGAGCATGTACTGAATGTTCTCTTTCAATTAACAAATTCTGCTGTGGAATACCAGTCCAGTTGCTAATTTGTGCTTTCATAAAATTAATACATTCTGTTCCTTACAGTTTTCTGTGCCCTCTGTTTACTAACCCTATGATTGTTTTGAAACAGCTCTTGTTAGGAACCCTTATACTTAGTCAGCCTTTTCATTTTAACCTCTTGTTTTTTGTAGTTTTATCAGTTCATCTGAATAGTTACTTAAAGCTTATTGTATTTTCCAGCCTTTTGTTATTTGAGTTAATATATTCCTTCAATATTTCATTTACTTTAATCACCTCTTGAGTACATCTTATTTATTTCTTCCTCTAAATTAATGGAAGCCATCTCTTGAATCAAATCTGGAGGGTGAACTGCTTTTTGCCGAATAGCTGCAGGATCCTTCCAGCCAGTATTTTTTTCTTCACCTTTTCTGGTTGATTTTCTTTCAGGTTCTCCAAATTTCTATGTTGCTGGCATCCAAGCAGTGTACTTACTAGCCAGTAACTGAATATTTTCCAAATAACAGTTTCAATGGCACTCCTTTTTCTCAGTTTCTGTTTTCACACTGGGAGAGCTGAAATTAAACTGATCAGAGTTCTGCCATCTTGGAAGGCCTTCTGATTATGAAATTATTGACTTTGCACTACTGACAGAATTACGGTTATACCAGAGATTAACAGCTCATCAGATATAGCTTTATCTTGTCAAATATTAGTATAAAAACACAATCTTTAGTTTGTTCATTGGCCACACATTTTTCTATATTTATACTTGTTGAAAAAATGTATTATTTTGAACACTCTACTGAATTTCTTATTGGTAATAAAATTATGAGCATATACACCTTGATGGTTGCAATGGGAACTTTCTGGAATGCACAGTGACAAAAGGAGAAAATAAAAATACTGGTTAAAATATTTAATGAATTGAAAATTTGGAATTTTTCAATTTATTAGTTTATATCATGGTTTGAGCTATTTTACACAAAAGTAATAATGAATAACAGCGATTCCACAAAGATTGATAAAATTATTTATTTATGTTCGTTTACCCAGAAGGTCCAACTGGGACATGCAAGACCCTTTTCAGTGGTGGCCTGGGGAGAAAAGCACCAACAATGCTTAGGTTCATAAGTTGGTACTAGGCTATCGGAACCTCGGGCCTATACAAGCCTAGCCATAACAATTCGCAGCTTAATAAATCCTATAGAAGAAAGTATTTTATAAATTGAATCAAAAATCCAAAACAATATATGTTCTTTCTTACTACTAGTAATAGTTCAATTTAGGTGTAAATTTCTTACATGCTCAGAATGTTCCCTAATTTATCCTCACTCTGTACGATTGAATACAGCATAAATAGTGAAGCAGTTCTACTGTTGGTAAGATGTAAATGTTTTCAGAAATTTTGGTTAGCTATGGTAGAATAAACACAAAGGTTATTATGCCTCCAGATGCCTGGTTGATACTAAATAACAAACTAATTTGCCATCTTTATCGACCTAAAAAGTAATTCTGAACTGGAGTCAAACAAAAACTGACTTTTAACTAAACAGGCAATCTCAAGCAACTGAATGTTACAAGTTGAAAGAATATAGAACTAATTAACAATTAAAATGGAGGAGGGCTGGACTTATGTATACATTATTTTTAAATAAAAAAAGAAAATGCACAACTTAAGAGATATGTACATAGTGTTCAGTAGTTATCTGCTGTCCTTCCACAGGTCATAGCCCATGAAGAAGCACTAAACCAGCTCCTCAAAGGTTCATAGGTGGTTACTAAGCATGCAATCCAGGAGACCACTGAGAAGCCTAGCCTGATTTTTCAATAGTCTCCAGAGCTCTGTTTGGTAATGTGACAAGGTCACATGGTATTGAAAAGAAGGCTTAGGCAATCAAATCATGTACCATGGGAAGCAGCTCATTAACAGCTCATAGCCTTAGTCTTCTGTACTGCCAGATTGTGCCTCTAAACAAGATCCTGTGCCAAAGCCCTAACACTGTACTTGGTCTCATTCTTGTTTCTGCCATTGTCTTTTACCAACTACTGCCTTTACAATGCTTATGTGACCTAAACAGCTACAATGCTTTCCTAAAGAAAGTTCTAGGTAGTAATAGCATCTGCTTCACTGAGTTTGAAATCAATTCAGTATGACGAAGTATCTTTTATCAGAGAGAATTTGAAATGACTTGGGAACCATTTATCTCTTTGATTTTATAACAACTATCTTCACGGTCAGTTGTGACACCAAATGTAGCCTTTCACAATACAAAACAAGCAAATTACCTGAACCCTCTGGATTAATGCCTTAACATCCAAGGAAAGAGAAAGATACTTGAAAATATAAAGATGCAAGACAATACTATGGAACTGTGTAGTTATATGTTCCCAGTAAAACAATGGCACCTTCTTCTGTGATAAAAGTAGTCTATTTATTAAACCAGAAATAGTGTAAGCACTTTCGCAGTGTAACCCAATGGTTCTTCAGACGTTTGTATTGCCTTACATCTTTATATTTTTAAGTATCTTTCCAAATACAAAGGCAACTGCAATGATCATGGTGTATCACACAGGGTGGTTACTTGGCCTCTTTTATACTTAGCTAACAATCTGGCTTTACATTCTGATTCCAAAAAGTGCATTATTGTATCCTTTTGGAAACCAACTACACTGAAACTACATTCCTAAGAGTCGATCCAGTAATTAGACATCTGGGAATATACATAGACAGTGACCTTGCAGTTGACAAATATATATCTACTGCTATGAGGAAGTCCTTCAATATTGTTCAACTTATAAGCAAAGGAATAGCATCTCGGTCCAGAGATGCCATTGCCCCCACTGTACTCAGCCCTCATCAGGCCCATCATTGAGTTTAATTCCCCCTCTAGTATGTACCTGTCTAGGCATATGCAGCAACTGCAGTGCCCAAAGAGTTTCCTCACAAACAGGATACAGGGATAAAACCAAATGATCTACACAAACTGCTTCAAAGCCCAAGGATTATACATGGTCTTATACACTATTAAGAGGTGATCTGCCCTTGACCTATAAGGCATCCTCTAACCCAGTACTAAATGGATTTACTGTCAAGAGATATCAGAAATACCTAATCCAGAGACCACAGCTTCTTCTGCAACATAAACAGAATGGTTTGGAAGGACAGGTATAAATCCCAGATGATACCACTACTCTGAAACAGACTCCCCATCTATGTAAAACAAAGCTCATTCCTGTCCCTATTCAAACACAACTTAGATCAATGGATGGGAATAAGGAAATTTACCACAGGATTGTTCACTGTGGTACTAATGGACAAAGGCAGCACCTAAATGGCCGATCCTGCAGAACTGCCCCTTTCAATACTCAATGGTATGACCTCCTCTGAAACATTCATTCACAAATCGGAAGTAAGAATTTTAGTAAAGATAATATGAACACTTAATGGGATAACATCACTAGGCTTAAAATGATACTTCAGGGCAGTTAGCCTTGTATTCTCCTTTGAGTACAGAAATGGAAGGTCAGTCAGCATTGTAGATCAGGACCCTTTGGTTGAGACAAACTGACTACTGCAACATTTCTAAAATAGTGAGGATAGCCTTCCTGGCGGGGCCCAAGTTAGTTTAAACATGTTGAGGTATCCTTGAAACATTAACCATGCCGTACTGTTTTTATGTGGGATCAGGCCAAGAGTCAATTAAAATATGTATTAAATTCAAAATCAATAGTGTTTTACACCAATGTTGTTGACTCATTAACAAAAACAAAAACAAATAACTTCAGCAAAAAGCTTATTTACCAAAGGCACTTAATCTTGTGTTTCACTGGGAAATTCCTGAGGTTGTAGAATGTTTAAAGATAGATACGTTTATTATATCTTGGCTAATTCTTGACAATTTCAAGTATGCATTAGGGGAGTCTCCTTCTGTCTAGTGCAACATGCTTTTTAATATAGGTATCCCTAAAGTACTTTTCTGATATTTAGAGGAATCTCAAGGACTTTCATGTTTGTTTTGTAGGAGGGTCACTGTAAACAGAATCTTGAGAATCTGTGAGACAATGCTTTATCCAAAGATGGAGCAACAGGGGATACACTTCATATGTAATATTGCCAAGTCTAAGAAGGTTGCCCAACTTAGAAGAACTCCAAAAGTTAACATTTTGGTTGGCCAACTTAGAAGAAAGATACAAAACTCCAAAAGTTAAAGTTTTTGTTGAAGATCTCATTCTGTCAATCTGCCTTAATCAAATGACCAATACTTTGGTAGTGAAACATTAATACTGCTAATGTCTTGTGCAAACATTTCTTTTGCATACTAACTTTTCTGGGTAGTACAAAAGGCAAGATCATTCCTTTCAATATTGGTGATGATTGTCCACGAAACTTGGTAGAGGCAGTTACACCTGCAGTTAAGGTAATCAGATGAAACAATGTAGCAGGTCCAGAATACAGTGATTATCTGTTTTCAAAGACATTGCCTAAAATGGTGAATTGCTTTATTTCTCTTTTTCACGCTATCTTATGTACTGGTTTTGTTCCTGAAATTTAGAAAAAAAAAATATTCCAATTCCAGAGAGTAGCAACCATGGCACCACTTCTATCATCCAGTCAGTTCATCCAATCAGTTCAACAAGTTTAATCCAGAAGGTGCTTGAGACAATTTTAATAGCCCTATTTTCTATCATTACCAGACAGTTACATGACATTACACAGCGTGGATTTATTCCTGAAAAATTATGTCCAAGTAATTTTACAGTGCTATTCTAACCTTGTTGGACAATTAGAACTTAAGCTTCCTGCTGTTATTTATATTTATTTAACAATTGTTTTTTACCCTGTGTGTCACCAGAAAATTCTTGACATTATGGAATGTTTGAAGATTAATTTATTATATCTTGGGATGCAAACTGGCTGCATGCCAGAATCTATGGGGTTAAGATAAAGGACCAATACCCCAAAGTAACCAATGTCAACAGTGGCACCCTGCAGGGATCTGGGCTGCAATTTTTTTTTTTAATTTAGCTTGTTCATGTCTACCATTCTGTAATCAAGCTGTCTTCAAATCATGTAGAGAAGCAAACATGTTCACTACATAAAGACAGGGATGGTAGTGGGAAACACTCTTTGATAATATACTTTGCAGAGCTATTTTAATGAACTGTTTTGTTGGTCTAAGGTAAAAGTGCTATTTAAAGCCCAAGCAATGCACCATCGTTCATTTTGGAACATATAACCATTTGCATCTCTACACTGTAGATCATTAACTTCTATCAGCATCAGTCATTATTACGAACCTGGGATTAACTGTAGATTATCAACTTGACTTATTCATGTGAATTCTATTTTGCATAAAAGTTATGAGATTATGAAGGGCATCTTGAGGACTATTACAAGCAGGGATAATGTTGTGAGGATCCCTTTATATACTACCTTTATTAGGTCACATATTAATTATGGTGGGGTGATTTGTATTTATAATAAAACCTGCATCCATGCAGTTGAAAAAATTCTGAAGATGTTCTCAAGACAAATTACTGGTCTGTGACGTGTAGCTTATAAGAATACAGGCAAGATGTTAACATTACACTCTGCTTCATATAAGCTGATGAAAGGTGACATCATTCTTATTTCCAAGTGCATCAATAATAATATTATGTCATTATTGTCTAGCGTTTCATTTTCTGATCACTATTTTAATAACAGAAACAGAAATCTATTAACTAAATTACCAATTGTAGCTACATACATAAAAAATAACAGGTTTGTTTGCAGGGCTAATAGAACCTGGAATTTATCACACATTACATTATCTCTAGCAATATGTAAGACAAATCTAGGTAACTGGTTTGGTGAGTCTGTATATATGACTCAATTTTTCAAGGTGGTAACTCATTGGTGGCCTCCCTTAAGGCCTTGAGCTACCCATGAACACTACAATAAACACATTTACTAACTAGTCAGTAATGAAATTCGTGTTCCCACAAAAAAGTTAAGATACAGAAAAATGAAACAGTAATTTTCTGAAAAAAAAGACTTTCTTGTACAACATGAGATGCTCTAATTTGACTCTATAGACTTCCTCTGCTCTAGAACTTATATAAACTGCTGACGATAAAGCCACATAAAGAAGAACAGTACTACTGAAAACATATGAAGTACTTCATTCTTTTAATGATTTCAGTTTTAAGTGACATAGAGAATCGCTGCTCTGACCGGGATGAAAACAATGTTTAACCTCTACAATATTTGTGCCAAGTCTATATCAAACAAGTTTAATGCAAGCTGAAATAAGTTATTTTACAACCCTGCCTGCAGATATGCCCTAACAGACATGGTTCTTCACTGAATAATCAAGACATACTGCTGACAGTTCTCTCCACTTGAAAGCTTACATAATTTATTTCACACTGGAGACGAAATGATAGAAACAGGCAAAGACTGCACATAAGCTATAAACATTAATGGCAGTTTCACAGATGAAAAACATTACATTTATATAATTAAAGTCTTTTGGCTTTTCCCGATTAGGGGTCGCCACAGTGGATCACCGGTCCACAGATTGACTGGCAGTGGTGTTTTAATGGTGTTGAGTTGTCAGCCCAGTGCCCAACTCTCACAGAAGGCAATGTTACATTTTATATAATTATTACAATAACATTTGTCTTTGGCTGGAAAATGCATTATAAGAGCAAATTAATAATTAATGTTAATTACTAAATCATTGTATATTTTTTTCAGTAAAGCAAGGTATAGTTAAAATGTATGTATTTATGGCACATTCCCAGAACGTGACAATCTATCAACATGACCTAGGCAGATTAAGTAATTAAGTGACAAACCCAGAGCCACAAAATAAAACAGGTAATTTGAAATGCACTAAAAGTTGCCTCTCTGCATAAAACAACTGTGACCTCTAGGCCATATTTGCAACCCAATAATCAAGCATATTTGAATTATGTCCAATAGGATAATCATGAAGTTCCTCTAGGGATATGTTTCTTCCAGAAATCACCACCACAACTCTCTTATTGCTGACATCTGGTATTTTATTTCCTAATACAGCAGCAAAACCTGCGGCACCAGAGGGTTCCACAACAAGTCCAATGTTATACAAGACAGAAACTGCAACTCTGATGTCATTATCTGACACCAGCACTATGTCTTCCACATGTTCTTTGCAAATATTGTAACAGATGGACCCTAGAAAAGAATGAAAGACAAAAGAACAGTGGTCAGTCCAGCTTCCAATGCTAGACAATTGAAAGCAAGACTGGATTAATACAATGTAAATATGCAGTCAGATCACATATTGTAAACCATTTAAGTTTACCTGCACATGGTGGGGCCAGTCCTGCTGCAATGGTTTTCACAGACATAGAAACGGCCTTTCCCTCAGCAAAGCTTCTAAACATGGTACAGGCTAGTAACAAAAACATACAGATTACTCTCATAATTTTCCAACCATGACATTTGGAGTAACTTGGTAAAAGAAACTCTAATGATTAAGTCACGTGGTAATACATGCACATAAAATAATCCAAATAAGTTCATATGTCTACATGAGTACATACTGATTTACCAAAATGCACAAGCATTGGGACTTCCAAGATGGCTATACATTAATCAACAGATTAATTTAAAATCTTCCAGTGTAAAAGCAGAAACTGAGAAATGACTAGTGAAATTGTCATTTTTGGGTAAAATTCAGTTACTGGCTAGTAAGTACAGTGTCTATATAATGGCAAATAAGAAATGTAGAGAAAGAAAATCAACCAGAAAAGGTGAAGAGACAACATTGGCTAGGAAGACTCCTCCAGCTATTCAACAAAAAAGCAGCTCAAGTTTCAACTTTGGTATAAGATATGGGTTCCAGTTATTTTCATGAAAAAAATACATTAAATATACTCGGAGATGACTACAATAAATTAAGCACTGAAGGAATATATCAAATGAAAACAAAAGGCTCTCAAAACAGAAGCGTAACGTAGCTAATCAGATGAACGGATAAAACTGCAAAAATCAGAGGTTTAATGAAGAAAACACTGGCTGAATATGAAGATTCTCAAAAAGAGCGGTTTCAAAAAATGGTAGAATTAGAGGACACAACATGTAGGGGAAACCTGAGATTTTCTGCAGTACCAGAGAAATTGGAAGGAACAGACTGTATTAATTTTATGAAAGCATAAATAAGCAAATGGACTGGTACTCCACAGTAGGATTTATTAACTGAAAGGGCATACTGAATGTTTGCTCCAAACCAGGCCATGAAAAAGCAGCCAAGACCTACATTTAGTAAAGATACAATCATACCAGCAGAAAGAGGTGATCCTGACAAAGCTGTGGCAGAAGGGAAATGTTTTAAAAATCTGAGAAAGTAGAGTACTTCTGGAAAACAATTAGTCACTGTACACTAGCAGTAGAGAAGCAAATTTATACCAGCAATCAGGGAATGTTCAGAGGCAGGTATGAGACTCAAGTAGCTGTAATTCAGCTGTCTTCAGGAAGGGGACTCTGCTTCTAATTCTTCTGACAAAGCCCACAGAAAGACACTTCCCAAAGAAACCTTTGCCAATATTCCAAAGGAAATCCACAGCAAAAACTCAGACTTTGGGGTAAAGTGCCTCTGTAGTACAAAAGGAAAAATGTAGAGCATAAACCCAAAGGCACACCACTGGCTCGGATAACAAACAAAATTCTTTATTAGAAGTAGAACAGTAAGCGCTTTCGCTTTGCACAGAACGCTTCTTCAGACTTAATAAAATTTAAAATCAAACTGCCATTTAAATATTTCTTTATGCATCACATGACTAGTAATTACCTGCAATTAAAATAAGGGCTTAAAGTGATATACATAGCTGTATATATTTCCAGGCATCTGCAATCCATATGTATATGGGCATAAAATCTATATATACAAATATACATATAACATAATAGTCCATCTTAAAACCATGTAGACAATACTCTAAAATATACCAAAGAAAGACTTACAAAACATATATATAAAATATATATAAATAGATTATTAAAAAACATACTGATCAAAACTTACTAGATAGCAGCATATCAATGAAACGTGTACAGGAGAAATCATAACTGAACTGTCTACCCAACTGTCAAAGGACACTAAACCGTCGTCACAGGAAAAAATGATATATATCTAGAGCTACTAAGACAACTACTTGCATAATCTCTTATGGGCATTGATCTCAAATCTATAGATGACATATAATGTGTGCAGAATAACAAAAAAGCACCAAAACACAATAATACAAACTAACAATGTGGTGTGTAGTCCCCCACTTCCTTTTCAGTATAGTTCTTAATATTCCCTAGTCTAGTACTAGACTAGGGAATATTAAGAACTATATTGAAATGGAAGAGAATAAATGGATCCTGAGATATTAGGCAGACAAGGGACATGGCCTTAATGAAAATATTAGTTTGAAACCTTTTCTGAAAGATAGACCAGTCAACTGTTTGTGAATTTTACTTAGTTTTATAGTCCTAGTCATCTCTTTCAGTGGGGGACTACACACTACATTGTTAGTTTGTATTTTTGTGCTATTTTTGTATTTTGGTGTTTTTTTGTTATTCTGCACCCATAATATGTCATTATCTATAGATTTGAGATCATTACCCATAAGAGATTATGTGAGTAGTTCTCTTAGTAGCTCTAGATATATATAAATTTTTTCCTGTGATGACGGTTTAGTGTCCTTTGATACAGTGTTAGGTAGACAGTTCAGTTATGATGATGCTTTCCCCTGTACACATATGTTTCATTGATATGCTGCTATATGGTAAGTTTTGATCAGTATGTTTTTTTAATAATCTATCTATATATATTTTATATATATATTTTTATAAGTCTTTCTTATGTATATTTTAGAGTACTGTCTACATGGTTTTAAGATGGACTATTGTGACATATTTATAATTTTATATATAGATTTTATGCCCATATACATATGGATTGCAGATGCCTGGACATATATATACAGCTATGTATATCACTTTAAGCCTTTATTTTAATTGCAGGTAATTACCAGTCATGTGATGCATAAAGAGCTATTTAAATGGTAGTTTGATTTTAAATTTTATTAAGTCTGAAGAAGTGTTCTGTGCAACGTGAAAGCGCTTACTGTTCTACTTCTACTAAAGAATTTAGTTTGTTATCTGAGCCAGTAGTGTGCCTTTGGGTTTATGCTCTATATTCCAAAGGAAATGCCTGAGAGACATAAAAAGCACTGGAGTTGACTAGTGGAATCAGGAGTACCTTACACTTGAACCAGAGTCTGGTGTTGGGATATGGAGATGAAGAGAATGAAGACCAGAAACAGTGAAATTGGTGAATAAATGGGAGACTATGAATGCTCAGTTACATTTGTGAAATATAGCTTTGCAAGAAAAGGTGGCTGTGAAAGACTAGACTTTCACTGACTTTGTTAAATTTGCGGATGGCCTGTAAACCATATACCTCACTTTATGTCATTAATGTTTAGAACAATGACTAAAAGGAAGTGAAACCATTTTTTCATATACTTTGTATAAAACATTCCATGATAAAAACTGCATGTTATATAATATAACGCCCTTGACTTTACTGTATTGTTAAGTAAGAAAAGTGTTTTGCATTATTGGTTGGAAAGTCTAATAGCACCATGTGTGAATTGTTTATTAATTTTTGTTTCTTTTACTGTATTTTATGGTTTGGAATGTATGCAAATTTGCTTCTTTTCTGGTTGATTTGAATAAAAGTTTTCTAAAAATCTGCATGTTTTACAGTACAGCAGTTTTATACAGTGTGTGTTAGCTGCATTTTAAATGTGTGGGGAGAGTCTTTTCATGGACTGTTAAAACTAAAATATACTTTTTAAGAAATATAGGCTAAACAGTATAACAGAGGAAGAAAGGGTGGACAGAAGCACCATTAGGTTAATATGCTGTGAGACTGGACTGCTGGGGTGGGGATGGGGTGTACAAGTGCACTGATAATACTACATGTATAATTAAGACATTTTCTCCTATTTTTACAAGTGTGGATGTCCAGATTAATGCTCTTGGTTTGCAACAAACAAATGTTTTTGTTAGCAAATAGGATTGAAATATAAGACAAAAATGATGGAAGGCATGATGAATGCCAAGTTCCTTGCATCTACAAAGACATTAGTTTTTGTTTTCCATTAGCAAATGTTCTTAGTGGTAGTCAAGATGTCTGCAGTAGAAGACAGTTGTTCATTTGGGGCTTGGTGAAATTTGCAAAGATTCCTTCATACATTTGCAGAGATAGAATATTTTTACATTGAGACTAGCTTTTTGCAGGTACAAAATTAATCTTGAGAGTTCTGAGCATTTTTGAGAATGATAGAAATGCAAAATGTAAAGGTACAATGACAAGCAGTTCAGTGAAAAATAAAGCTAGAAATTATAGGAAGTGAATAAGAGATATCAGCCTTTCTAGCATTCTGAATACTTTAATGCATTAATAGAATAGTGTACAATTTAATTTTATTTACAGATAGCCAGTGTTTTTTTTTATCCTTAGGGCTAAAAGTCAATGTTTTCAGAAGGCATTCAAACCATTTTTCAAACATAGGATGGAAACAGAGATAAGAAAAGAACAGAACAGACACCATTCAATCTCGGTGGGAACATAGGCTATAACATGTGCTTTAGCAATGGTAGCCTTAACTTTAGGTTAGGTATTACCTGTAAGTGCAGTTGTCGATTTCAGGCCATTGTTGCTATCTGGTGGGCTAAACTTGTTATTTTTTTTAAAAATGTACATATTTTTATGCATTTGTTCTAAGTTAACAGGGGATCAGATGTTCTGAAAATGTATTTAGTTTATTTGTGGGTTTTCATTACAACAAAACATTTTGAAAAAATGTGACAGGATCAAATGGAGATGAGAAGAAACAACTGTATATAAAAAACATTAATGTGAGCATGTAAGACAAAAGTTGCAAATACACATAAAAAAAAAACTGCCATATATATTAGGTGGGAACAACAGCATTTTATCATAATGGCTCAGCTAGCCATATTTTATTGGAACATAAATGGCCTTACAAATACAGACATAAATGAAAGAGTATTGACTTATATTAAGACATGTAGAGTGCAAACAGCAAAGCTGTAAGAAATGCATTTGGAAGGAAATAAATATATGAATTTGACAAAGAATGTAGAATAATCAGGGACAAGGAAGAAGGGGAGTAAAAACACTGATTGGTAAAGGGGCTTCAACAATGACAGAGGAGGAAAAAAGACAATAATAGTAAACTGAGGAAATAAGAGGCTATCGACAAAGGAAGATAATTACAGTGGCATGTATTTATTATATTCTGCCAAAAACTGAAATTATGGAGCTTAAGAAAATTGTGGGAGGACTAATCAGTTTTCAGCAAGGTTTATTACTTACTGGTGGAGGATAGAACTTGATTAGCAATAGTGAGGATGCATCAGGGGGACCTAGAAGGGAAAAATATAACAAAAGGGGATAGATTTTTGAAAAAAATTAAGAAAATATTTGGTAAAGGAGATGTGAATTTTGTAGTAAGAACTCAGACAGAATTTACATATTATTCCAGGAGGAATAACTTTACCATTCTCAATCCCCCCAAAAAACAGTCAACTTGTTCAAGAACTATAAAATTAAATTTAGTGAAATTAAAACAGTAAGAGCTGTGTTTTGCAAGAGCCTTGTTCATATTTTTGGATCTAATAGCTGCCAAATGTTCTTTAACCCTGTCAGATAACTTTCTTGAAGTTTTACCAACATAAAAACAGTTGCAGGAAGCACAAATACCAGCATACACAACAGCAGAAGAATGACAATGAAAATACTTATTAAAACTAATTTTATAATTACAGTGTTGAAAAGTGTAGTTAGAACCAGAGTAGATATAAGGACAAATAACACATGTGTTACAAGTAAACATGCCATTAGTGGTGGAAGTGTCATGTGTATAAACAGTATAAAATGGAGAATCTCTGTTTTCAAGACTCATACGAACTGTTTTTGTTCTTTTGTATGAAAAAAAAGGAGTAGTACCCAAGGCAGATAACATATGGTGAGAATCTTTTAATAAATTCCAGTTTCTAGAAATAATGTCTCTAATAGCAAACATGTCCCTAGAAATGGGTAAAGGAAAGCTACGTGTCATGTTAGACTTGTCAGACATGTTATTAGTAACTTTAGGTTTAAAACCATACTTCAAAATGGGTAAATGAGAAATGTATCTATTAGAAGAAACTTCTTCAAAAATAGAGTTAAGTAATGATGAAGGATAATTTCTTATAATGAACATATGCTTTAACAATGTGGATTGAGCATAAAATTCATCATCTGACAGGGTTAAAGAACATTTGGCAGCTATTAGATCCAAAAATATGAACAACGCTCTTGCAAAACACAGCTCTTACTGTTTTAATTTCACTAAATTTAATTTTATAGTTCTTGAACAAGTTGACTGTTTTTTTGGGGATTGGGAATTGTATTTGGAACTAAGAGAATTGAAATGGCAGTTATTACTTAATTCAGAAACATATCCAGGTCTTAATGAAAGTGTAAATATTAAATGTGCTCTAAAATGGTATAGGTAATTTCCTATTATTATAATTCAGTTGCTCATATTTATTGATTATTTAGCTTATCTAACTCTTTCAATCATTGGTTGTTGCTTAATTATTTATTAATTTATTACGTTATGCACACTATTCTTATTGGCTATGTATGAGCTCATGATTCCACAATTTAGTTTGAATTTGTAACAGTTTATTCTTGCTTCATTCTGAGGAAGCTCTTTCATCTAATAAGAGTGAAAGCTTAATCATCAGTTTGGTGTCTGAGTGCTTATTTCTACAGTTAAGTTATTTTAGTTTTTAGTTCATAGAAGTTTTATTATTTTATTTTTATTTATCTTCTCAGTTACGGTTTTATTATATTTAGAAATCCGTTCTTATTGTTATGGATGACTGTACAGTCACCGAACCTGGCTCTTGCAGCCCTACTCCTATGGATTTATCCTTACATCCTATACTGCAAGAATTTGTGGATCTCATTGATAACCTGGAGAATACTACAGTTAATGCGCAGGAAGCGCTACATAAGTATAATGAGTACATCAGTTCTCGGTCTATTCCTCCTACTACAACTGCAACTGTTATTCCTCCTACTACTACAACTGCAACTGTTAATAATCTTGCTCCAACATCTACTACTTCGCGACCTACAATTAACTACATACATGGTCAGCTGCACACCTCTCAAACTCCTAGTACTTCTACTTCAATTTTTGTGCCTTTTACTTCAGAGCAATCAAGTTTTGTGCCTGTCAACTCTGTTTATCAGCATAATATTTCGCATGTAATCAAACCAGCAGCTAATCGTAAATCTCAACCTGTTCCCACTACTGGTTTGATTAACCCTGTTCCAGTACTTGAGTTATCAAAAGACATTCCTGATTCTCGTCAAGCTGAGACTGTTTGTGCCAATGATAATAACATGTCCATGGTTGATGAAAACTTAAACACTTCGGATGACAACGTTTTTATTCCTGATGACAATTCTGGTATTCCAACTAACAATGCTGTTTCATTTGAAAGCGATATTAGCAACAGGAATTGCATGAATGTTTTATCATTACTTCAATCACCCACTGGCAACAATCCGTTTTTAAATTCTTACTTATTATCTAAAAACAATGCTCAGTTATTCAGTGACAACACAGACTCTAATTCATGTAAAACTGACATCTACAAATTGGAAAGGCTTGTCAAAGTTTTTAAAAATATTGACTACGATATTCACTATATTGACACCTGTATTGTCAACAAAGTCGTTCCACAAGGTTTGCGCTACACTAAATTTCCAAACATAGCTTCTACTAATCCGACATTATTTCAGTCACTAAAAAGTTTATTTAATGAAACTGGTTTAAAAATGTTATCTATTATCAATGATGATAATAGATCTAGACTCAATGAACTCAGAAAACAAATTGACACTTTGAATTCTGCTGTATTGAATCATCGTGACTTTCTTATGCATGAACATTTATATTGTGGTATTGGTCAACGAGTGGAAAGACATGTCTCTTCTCTTGTTTACAGAAAAAAGAATAAGCTTAAAAGAGACTTACTCCAATTTAAAAATGATTCTGCTTATGCCATTAATAGCCCTAACAAGCCTTTTAAAAACAAACAGCTATTGCCTCGCACTAACCTGATTTCCAGATTTTGAAACTTGAATGCAAATAGTAACCATGGCTACCAGCAACGCTTACAAAACAGGAACCAAAGCGCTTACTCATCTTACGCTGATGCTGTAAAATCGAACCTTCGCAGAGCAACAACTTCAACTGCTTTTAATCCACACTTGTCTTCGCGTTTTCACATGCCTACCATTAATGTTGAAACACAAGTTTCTCCCAATAACACTGCTGTTGTTCGACAGGTTTCTCCAAATATCACTTCTGTAACTGCTGATCGATCTACACATATCTCTGATAATCTTGTTGCTCCGTTGCCTGCAAAGCGTCCTTCCATTCAGCCTTCAAATTTCTCTCCAGCTGATAAATCTGTTTTTTTGCAACTGCCAATAAACGATACCCCTTCCATCAGTCTGAACGACAACATCAACGCGTCTTTCAGAGGCAAAGGTCGAGGAAGAGCACGAAATCTACAGACAAGCAAGAGACCTCT
Organism: Protopterus annectens; assembly: GCF_019279795.1. Taxonomy (NCBI): domain Eukaryota; kingdom Metazoa; phylum Chordata; order Ceratodontiformes; family Protopteridae; genus Protopterus; species Protopterus annectens. The sequence goes on along the minus strand of NC_056745.1, from coordinate 1,040,527,239 downwards.
ACATCTTCGGGTCTCCAAACTCAAAAATAGTTACCAGGAGTTCCCTGCAGCGCTAATTCCATCTTTGCATTCTAATTATGCCTTTCCTTCTGAATCCACACATACATACTCACACTCTCCTTCTACTGTCATTAATAATTCTGCACAAATTCACTCTTCGTCAGCTAATTTTGCTTTTCCTTCTGAACCCACACATACATACTCACACTCTCCTTCCACTAACATTTACAATTCATTGAAACATATGAATACTGATGTTTTTAATCCCACAACACGTAATTTTACTGAACAGCAACTACAAGTACTATATAAAGGATTTAATTTTATACCTGCACAATGTGCACATTTACCTGATTTACTATTAGATTTAAAACTTTATGCTAGAAAACTAAATTTATGTTTTATTCATTCTAACCCTGTCACTCATAATCAGAATTTAAATGAACCTAATGATTCTGATTCCAGTGCTTCTTCTGATGATTCCCTTGTTACTAACAATTTAACTACACTAAAACCCAAAAGTTTATATAACCCAACTTTACATACTTCTATACTTTCTTTTTTGAAGGTTTGTGAAATGGATTTGAGACATCTGTGCCATTCAAATAACTCTTCTAAATGGTATAATGTCTCATTCAGAAAGAATCTCCTTATCAGAACTTGCAAAAGACAAAACCCTACGCATTATGCGTGCAGACAAGGGAAGTGGTTTAGTTCTTATGGAACAAGACTTATATGTTCATAAAATTGAGTCTACATTGCTAAACAATGAATTTTTTGAATGTGTTGATATTAAAACTGTACATAAACATTTCACTAAAGTTGATAAAACATTAAAAAACATACATTTAACTAATGCTATTTCATTTGAGGAATATATGTTTATGTCAGTCCCATCCCCTAATCTTGGTAAATTGTTTGGAATACCCAAAATTCATAAAAAACACATTGATCCTCCCTTCAGACATATTATTTCAAATAAGACAAAAACAGAAAAAATTGCTCAGTTTTTAGACTCCATACTTAACCCTTTGGTTCAAGCTACTTCTTATTATTTGAAAGATTCATGGGCTTTTTTAAATGATTTGTATGTAAATAGGAATGGTCTATCTGACTGTATTTTTGTGACCCTAGATGTTGAAGGTTTATACACTAACATACCTCATTCTGAAGGCTTACAACTCTTTAAAACTTTTCTTAGCAAGTACACTAACTTTTCTTCTTCTAAAATTAATACATTGTACACTTTAGTTGATATAGTATTAAACAATAATTTCTTTTTTTTCAACAATCAGATTTACAAACAAATAAAAGGAATAACTATGGGTTCTATTGTTGCACCATCTTTTGCAAATATTGTTCTAAGCACATGGGAATTGGAAAAGCTTCACCATTTCCCTAATTTTCAATGCAAAGATAAGAGTAGGAGGTACCAACACGATCAATAGTCTTTACAATAGATGAATTCCAGTCATTAGACACGATAAAAGTCCAAAATACTTTATTGACATGAAGGAATGAGCGCTTTCGCGTAGTGCTAGCTACGCTTCTTCAGATACATTCACAAAGATGTTGCTACATTTAAATACAAAACTTTTTGGCGGGATCAATAACTAATTAACTTATTATTACTCCAATTAGATGTAATTGTTAGCCTTCATTCAAACTAATTTCATTTAACCACAACAAACAACACTTTCCAAACAAAAGTAAAAAGTTAAAATAATAAGATAAAAGATTTTTCAGCATATATCAAAGCGGCATCTCTCATTATCAGGACATATAAAACGAGCGCCGTAGCAACGTTAAAACAATTCAATTAAATGTAAGCATATTAGAGAACTAATGCAAGGTCTACCATCAGGTAAGAAAAAAGCAAGTCTCCCATAGCCATGTATATCCATATGAAAAATAGACATTAGAAGGATAATAGGGTACATACCAAATTGAGCACACACCTATTCCAAAACAGCGTAAAATCCCTCTAACAGTCGAACACAATAAACGTCCTGAAGTCGAATGTCAAACGGGGAACAACAAAACAACCTTACGCTGAAGTTCCGAGCTTGGCAACAGGACCTATGTACATATACTTAGTCCCATTAAGTCTCCATGAGCCGGCAATTATAGCAGCATGACTATAGCAACAAACAACCATACTTCGCCAAAATATAGTCAGTAGATGTATAGGGGTACCGGGAGCCCCCTAGACAAATCAACACAAAGGAAATTAACTTGATATCCGGTCCTGATGCCCACAACTCAACCTCCAAGGGCCAACAAACGTGACCCTGGCAAATAGCACCGGACAGTTATCATAACAATAAAAAACCTTATGGAATAGTAAAATCAACTGACCCAAGGCACTATCAAACGTACCCATGCTAGTTATAAACAATAACGTGAGTGCATCCACATAATAACCAACATGTGGTTACCCATACCTTACTTGTTAGCAGAAAGATGAAATATAGAACATGTATAAATGTATATAATATAATATAGACCCATCAGACTCAGAGCCTTGTGTCTGAGTGACTAAAACTCCACATTAAATTATACATCTCTCTATAAGGTCCAGATTATATAAAAACATGGATTATAAAACAAAACTACAAAATACCTGACTGGAAGATTCTAACTATATAGATAGAAAATCTAGCATCACAAACATTTAAAAATCTCTTATATAAATGTATATTCATTCATAAGACGCATGATCCAAAAATACATATATATGAATGAAAAATGATAGTCAATAACATTCATTTCTATAATCAACCATCATTTACATGGACATTGCTTAACTCTATGACAATGTACACATAGATTACTTATGCTCATTCCTGCGACCCAATATAACTACATAGAGGGCAGTAAAAGATGCTTAAACTAGTCTATATATAACATACATCAATGATGGTCAAAATACTCAACAATAATATATATGATATATATACCATCATATATGCAATGCTATTTCCTCTCCATTAACACGGGTTTGATAGAAATACAACTGTTCAACCCTGGGGGTAGATGTGCTGCTAGCTTCAAGATCCAATACAGCTCAGCTCTCGCTAAAGCATTCTCATTATCACCCCCCCTCTTACTCATCGCCAACACTTGCAACACTTTAAAAGTAAAAAAATGTGTGTGGTATTCTTTCACATGTCTGGCCAAAGCATTGGTTTCATCTTGCCTCCGTATACCATAAAGATGGTCGTAGATACGATCTCTTAGCCTCCTTTTTGTCAACCCTACATAGAAGGCTGTACATAGAGAGCATGTGGCTAGATACACCACATTTTTAGTATTGCAATTAGCATATTGGTTAGGTTTAACGATTATATCCATAGAAGGATGTTGGTATATTTGTGTCTTAGATATACTATTGCATTGATGACAAGGAAACGTGCCTTTATTCACAATTTCTCCCAGGGTCAATCTGCTAGAGCCACCAATATTAGTAACATGTTGATCATTGCATAGCAACAATTTAAGGTTATCGCTATTCTTATAACAAAACCTAGGCTTAACACCAACAATATCTCTAACCTGTTTGTGTATGACAAGAACATTCCAATTCCTCCTTATTACCTGTCTAATTCTTTCGACATCACTAGTGTATTTAATGGTGTAATTCACCATATTGCCATAGGTTTTGGGTTCATAAAATCTCTTATATGTGGGCTGGTCTAAAACCACCAAATCACATTGATCTGTTGGTTCTATGTCTCCTAAGACTTCCTGTCTTATTCTCTTAACCATTACAGGGTCATACCCTCTGTCCCTGAATAAAATCTCCATTGATTCAGCTTCTCTCAACAGATCTAGTTTATCAGGACATAGTCTGGATATTCTAGTGAACTGGCTTCTTACTATGCCCTAAAACGTGTGCCTGGGATGCATGCTGTCATACGCCAGAATTGCATTCTTCCATACCGATTTCCTGTAGAGGGTTGATATGATGTTACCCTCACTAGTTAGCCTGAGTGTAACATCTAAAAAATG